>NW_016913305.1:1032-84668 GCF_001483705.2 Eufriesea mexicana | reverse complement strand
ATACCTAACCTAAGCTAACCTCACCCTATAATATAGAGGTAAATCTTGTAAATAAATTTATTATTTGCATATAAAATAATAAAATAATTACTTTGAATTGGGTTGTATGTTACATAATACAAAAATATATTGCAGACTATACACTGTATAAAACATATATTATAGGTCTCATAACACTACTATGATACACCATATGAAATATAATGTACAATTTGTAATTGCAATTGTAAATGTATTAAAATAATAATTCCCCTGAAATTATACAAAAAGAGATCCAAGAATTTATGCAAATAAATTCACTATTTATTAAATTTATGTATTTATATGTAAAATTTTTACTTTCAATTATGTCATATATTATACATTATTATTAAAAAATATATTGCAATCTAAAATACATCATACATCTAATTATATTACTATATACTCTCTATGTAATATATCATATAATTCAATAATGAAATATAATATGCTAATGCATATAATACATAATATTCCTAATTCAATTGAACTTGCATTATAATAACAATTCTCTTCAAAAATCCACTGTATTATATGCAAGTAATTTTGATAGAAAACACAGGAATTTTATTAAAGATTGTAAATATTCTTCAACAACAAAAACACATTATTCTTTCACATGACGCTGCATTTTTGATAATCTTGAACTATTAGATGTCACACTGTCTTTTCCTTTCCGTGGTCAAAACATTACCACACAAATGGCGCAAAATTCAAACCTGGCATGAATTTTAAAACACTCTATATACACAAAATCTTACAATTCCTCCTAACCCCAATTCATAAAACACCTAAATTCCCATTCCACTTGCGATAGCTCGAAAAACCCAAGCGACACCCTACCCATCTCAAGCATCCCCCGAATTCTCAAGCCACCACCCTACGCGTCGCATTAACCCCGTTACCCCTATTTGGAAATCAAACTACAAGTCCAGCAGCGGTGGTAAAACTGACGAACCCCGAATAATTTAAGCCCCAAATCCGCAATCTTACCTACCCTTCCGCATTTCAGCCGGGAACCTAAACCCAACCCCGAAGCCACGTCCGTTGTTTCCAGACGACGACACGAGGCGCGGGCCAGGCCCGGAAAGAAAAACGTAAATAATTTTCGCGTGGACGCCGACGCGTCCGGACGGACGTCAGGGAAAAGGGAGCAGAGCGTCTGCTGGCAAAGGGGTGGCCCGGTATGCAGCCTCCTCTCGTAGCTAGCCACGCGAGGGGCGGGCAGGGGTGGCGAAAGAAGAACTCGCAGCGCGGCAAAGAAGAGGCTGGAACAGAAGCGAGGCAGGGTGAGGCCGGCGAGGACGGAAGGGGAGCCTGGAAGAAAAAGGGGGTGGAAAGAGGGAGCCGGAGAACTGGAGGAGTGTCACAATAGCCTGCAGATTGGAGAGGCAGACGTACAGTCCCTGACCTGGCCGTGTACAGTCCGTTTCGTGGTCTACGCCAGGCATGTGTGAAATAATGCTCCTCCAAGCCACCCCGCTATCATGCCGTACGACCAAACCGCGATATTACTACTTGGACAAATACGGATATGTACGATAAACCGGGCTTAATAGGGTGCTCGAATGACCATCCAGGTCCTCGAGCTTGTCGATCTTCGCTAGGTGGTGGGGCGGGATGAGAGGGCTGGAGAGGGGGTGGTTTTGTCTGGGTTGTGATTGCGATTGTGTGTACATGGGCTGGTCGAAGAATGGGTATACTGTTTTATTGTGATCACGGTTGTTTGATTAAGCGAGTACCGGGTCCGAGAGTTTTTGGGGTGCAGAATTTCAGAGGAAAGACTTTTCCTTTAATTTAATCTGTTTAACGATTGAATTTCTATGTGCCAGAACGTGTATTGAGATCAAGAACAGGTTTTCATATACATATACTTTCATATACTCTTTATAATCGCATAGATCTTTTTATGGATCTTTACAAACTTTCAAAAGACAATTACGAATGATTATTGATTAAAGTTATTCCACCTGAACAAAACGTTTATAAGCACATCCATTCCATGTTATATTACGTATAATTTGTTTGCTTTTCTTTTATATGTGAAATACTATATTAATTGACTACGATCCGTTTATGAATAAAAATTATAATAATAATAAATAATAAATGTATAATTTGGAATTATTTTTTGGTTATGGTATTTCATACGAAGGTCCTATTTATTTACAGTTTATTATTATTGGCTGTTTGCACTGTATAAGAATATGGTATCTTCGAAAAAATCCATCGAATATCAATGTCGATATTAGTACTAGTATCAAGTTATGTTGGACTTCAATTATATTGAATACTAAGTGTATATAGTGTTCTCTATGGGAAAATGCAATATAGGGGACGATTCTACGTGACAAAATACGTCGAAAACGTAAAATAAAATTTTGTCCTATGTGGCTTAGTTTTAATAATAATAAATAATAAATGTATAATTTAGAATTATTTTTTGGTTATGATATTTCATACCAAGGTCCTATTTATTTACAGCTTATTATTATTGGCTATTTGCACTATATAAAAATATGGTATCTTCGAAAAAATCCATCGAATATCAATGACGATATTAATTCACTAGAAGTTCACTAGAGATCACTCTGTTCTGGAAGATTGCGTTACCACTTCCAGGACACCCCGTATAACACGAAATCTCAGACATCACGAAACTCTTCTAAATCACGACACGATATTCGATCTAACCGTAGCGAGCATCGTATTGGGAATATGGCTATCAAATCTAGCACCTCACAGGATTAAAATGAAATGAAATAAAGGAAAAATAAAAGATCGATCGACGAAATACATCGAGGCAAATACGATGGGCGAATCCTCAAGTTGCCGGTGTTCGGTATACGTTTCTACTTCGGGCCTCGCATACAGAAACGGGCAGATTTTGGCATATCAATCGGGAAACTTTTTGCACGTTTGTCTACGTGGCCGCGTCACGTGCGTACCAATTGCTCCATCGCCGCATGATAAACGACGGAGAAATTTCCACGCTGACGACCGTGCATCGATGGGGTCCCATTTGTCACGGAAACCTCATCTTTTTTCAACAACACCGGTTTTCCATCCGAATGGCTTGTTCGCATTCGCCGCGGCAAACAGAAATTGCTCGTTGCCAAGTCACGAGCCGTGTTCCCATCGAGACAACAAAGTGATCCATGATAAGGATCCATCTGCTCGCGAATAATTTTAAAGCCAGCCATTTCATTTTTCTTTCCCTTCAGCCACGCTGCTTTTCAATTCTCTCGTGCATCTGCTTCGTTGATTAAATTGTTTATCGGGTTTTGCCAATTTCTTTTCTTCGTGTGTATACACTTCTGATCGCGAAGAAAAGAAATTGACGAAATTCGATAAACGATTTAATCAACGAAGCAAACGCATGTGGGAATTGAAAAGAAGCGTGACTGAAGACAAAGAAAAATGAAATGGCTGGATTTTAAATTCTTAATAATTAGTAGCCTGAAATATTACTTGGAAAGGAACCAAAAGGGTAACAAAAATTTAGGAATTTTTATATTTTATTTTCTCATATTGAAACTAACTTTAAATATCGTGGGCTGTAAATGTACATACACCTGCTTTACTTTCAATTTCCCTTTGTTTCTTAGCTTTATGTTCATTCTTAATAATTAGTAGCCAGAAATATTACATGAAAAGGAACCAAGAAGGTAATAAAAATTTAGGAATTTTTATATTTTATTTTCTCATCCTAGAACTGACTTTAAATATTGTGGCTTATGGAAATATCAATGGAAATTAACGTAAATCCAAGAAACAAAGGGAAATTAAAAGTAATGTTAATTTCCATGTAATATTTCTGGCTACTAATTATTAAGAATTTAATCGACTATTAAGAAGCTGTTTTCATTTTGTAAAATTAGAATATGTTATTGAGGATTGTAATTGAAATATTCATAATTTAGTTTCCAACAAATTACAAGTCTTAAAGTGATACTTAAATGAGAAATTAAAAGTAGAATGAATAATACAAAGGATAGAAATTAAAAGAGATAACCAAATTTCCAAACTTTTTAAAATTTTTCTGTTTTGCACTAAATATCATATTTTTAATTATCTTTCTTATATTTTTAAATGTAATATTTTATTAAAAAATAATCTTGGTATTCGTGATTACTTTTTCCCCAAACCACAATTTTCAAAATTATCCTTGAATCTATAGTTAGTGAAAATTCTAAAACCTTTCTGAATCTTCCTTTTTCTCTTTTAATACAACATTTTCTAAAATCTTCCTATTTTTTGTAGATATAATATTTTATTATAAAATCATTGTAATTGTCCTTATTAATTTTTCCACACTCCACAATTTTCAAAATCACTCTCGAATCACAAAAAGAATCGTAATGATTAAAGCATGAAATCTAAAACTGGTAAAAATTCCCAAACCTCTTTTGAATCTTTTCAAACATCCACCTATTTTTTATGAATATAATATTTTATTACAAAATCACCAAAGTTCTCCTGATTAAATACTCCAAAAAATAATTACTTTCAAAATTACCCTCAAACCACAAAAGTAACTAGAACGGTGAGAAAATAAAATCCAAAAATTCAATCTATACAAAAATACTGATTTTTCAAGAATCCTTTCTCGCTTTTAATAAAATATTTCCAGAACACAAAGAAAATCGTACATTCCTCTTACTTAAGTGGCTTACTCCAGATTTATTCTCCGGCTAATAATTATTCAAATACCAGTACCCGGTAATACCTTTTATCACCGCGATTTCTAGGGAAATACAGTTTCACCGTGAAAGATAGTACCACGGAAACTCTCCCAAATCTACCGATTGTTCGGCATTACATTGTAGTACCTCTTTCGCGGACCTCCATATGTTCAATCCCTCCTATTCAACATACTTTCGACAATACATTCAGCCGCGGATTAAACGAGGGCCACCCTTTTCAAACTCCCTTCTTATTCGAAGCTGAAAATTTCAAACGTGCTCGCGCGCGAGCGAGCAGCCAGTTTCCACGATTTTATTTCATCCCGATCTTCCCGCAGCTCCCAGCCACCCTAAAAAAGTCACCCCACGGGATCCCCACCGGCACCGCCATTGCAACAGCGAAAATATCGTGCCAGACGCGTGTACCGGCGGCAAAAATTCGCGGGATCATAAATCATTTGCAACGAGTACGCCGCGTCGATCAGCCCTACGATCGAAGAATCTGCTTAACGACCAGGTGTAATAAACTAATGACAGCTACGAGACGTTTTTGCGTCGTTAACCGCGGTTTAATGAGCGAAAATTTGCGAGGAATCGGAGAGGAGCAGAATTTATAGACGTTTATTGCTGGCCTCCTGCGATTCCTTATATCGCAGATGCGATTGCGGAATTAAAATGTTCCTTGAATGAGATATCGCCGAGGTTTCGATTTTTTCCCATAATTTTTGTATGCTCGCTAACGGTGCATTGAAGTCACGAGGATAAATATGGGAAAGGAAGATCGCAAAATGGTGAAGCATCGTGAGAGCAATTTGAAAAATCCGTATTTTTATGAGGATTTCTGAAAAATTTTATGGAATTTAAAAATTTTTTATTTTAATTAATTTTAATTGACTTTAAGGGTGATTTTTGAAGAACGTGAGCTCTGCTCACTCGTCGAATCGACTAGTTTTGTAGAACGAAAGGTACGGATTTATTATGCATGTAAAAAGTTGGGATTTAAAAAAACGCTTTTAAACCAGAATAGTATATTATATGTAGGTATAGGTTAATCATTTAAGCACTGAAATGACTAATTTTACTTCTCAAATATTTTTTTAATTTTATTATTATATTGCTATTATATTTAAAAATAGAATATTATATGTAGATATAAGTTAATCATTTAAACTCTGAAATGACTAATTTTACTTCTCAAATTCTGTTTTTAACTTTATCAGAGTCTAAATGATTAACCTATACCTTCATATAAGATACAATATTATTTTCATTAAAATATTTTTTAAAATTCATTCTCTGGGAATATCATATAATAATTTACTATTAAAAATTCAAAGTAAAAATAAAATAAATTATGTAAAATAAAAAGTACAGTATTAACCAAGTGCTACTGTACCAAAATTTTATAAATTGCTATTATATACGTATACAATTTTTATTAAAATATTTCTTAAAATTCTAAACACTGAGACTACGTCAAAAATGTGAATAAAAATAAAATAAATTAAAAACATCGTAACGAAATCAAATAAAATTTCTCTTTATACAATATACACCCTCTTCGCGTATGTCAATTTAATTCCAGCCCTTGTATCTGAAAACACAAAATACCCAGGAGCGTCTCGCAGTCGCAGGGACCGGTAGCCTCAATTTAAAACTAGGAAAGTTCGCCATTTCGCGGTATATATTGATTCTGGCCACGTTTTATTACCTTCTTTCAAGAGCTCGCTCATCAAGGGGCACAAAAACCCGGACGAAAAGTCGTCGAATCGGAATTAACTATCAAATTTTGCAGATACAGCTCCGCCCAGACGGTGTTTACTTTGCAACAAAGTTTCCATCGAACGGCCTTTCCTTTCTGCGAGCAAGCCCGCGCGAGTTTTCAATTCCACCCCCAACTATGTAGCAACTACAACCGAACTCTATTTACCAACACGGTGATGGATGAAAGTGGATGCATTCTCGGTCATCCCAGTGTTTCGTTTAACTATTTTTCTTCCCACAGACGGATGGTAAATGTAATTACCACGCCTCCTGCGGATTTCCATGCTATTTTTTCGCTATCGGGGGTGAGACACGCGACGGATGGCAGTGAAAATCACGCTGCGTGGAAATAAGGAGCCGAGGTTGCTAGGGGTAGTCGCGAGTAAATTGGGGAGAAGGAGAAATAACGTAATTCAACGTAATGCCTAAATGTACAGGGTGTTCGAAAATTATTTGTCACTATCATTAAGTAACAGTCGTGCATCTTAAAATTAGTGATATGTTGAAAGAAGTGGTTGTAAAATGATTCTCGAGCATGATTTTCAAGGTTAGATTCATTTTCATCGCGTTGGATTGGAAATGGAATGGTTTTTAAAAATTTGACTGGAAATATTTTGACCTATTGTCTGGGGACCATAGGCTTACCGGTTGGTCAATATTTTCCCGGCGCTAAGAGGCTTACTCGATGCATGCGTCGAGTTTGTATCAGATTCGGTGTTGCGTTTAAATTTCGCAAGTTTCGTGCATCCTATTCTATCGTTGTTGACGTGAAATTGAAGCGTGAGAATGTACTTTAAACGTCTACGAGTAGAGTTATATTTAATAAGGTTAGTTGGTTGTTTTTAGGGAGTGATAGGCTTTTCTTCTAGGTCTAGGGATATTTTTGTTACCAGTACAGTGACTCCATTTTTAATAAATCTTTGGTACAAAACAGACACATACTTCGTATGTTAATGTCCAGAAATCCTAGAAGAAATATATTATAGAAAGGAAACTATACTTAAAAGAAAAGAAATCTAAATAGATTAAATTTGAATTAACAAATTTAATTAACATATTGTAATAACATATAATTATGAATTATTTCTAGCAACACAGTTCCATGATAACCTAATCGTATTAATTACGATCCAATCCATAAATTAGTTATACTTAACCATAATGAATTCATCCAAAAGTTAGTCGCAATTAATCCAAGTAAACTCAACGAACATAACCTCAAACTTCCTCGCTACATCAACGAAAAATCGAGTTCCATAAAATTACCCAAAAAAATTTAATCTTCTATCCAGACAGAAATTTCGAGAAATAAATTCAACCATCGTCTCCCGAACTCGATCTCGATCGATCGACATACTGCAATCGAGACAAATCCGGGAAAAAATATAGAACAACATTGCGCGGACAAAATCAATCTCACCTAAAAACCCGGCACGAACGAGACAGAAAGAAAACAAAGGGAACCCTTCCATTCGTCTCGTCGCCGCAGAAAACTTTCGCCGCGAATTTTTCCCGCCGACGGTCGCCGGCAGTCGCGTCTGGCCCCCCACCACGTGGACCGCCCATCCCCACTCCGGCTCCTCTAATTTCTGGCGTACGATTTTGATGGAACTTTCGGGACGAAAGTTGCATTTGCCGCTCGGTCGTCTGGATGCTTCGAACAGGAAGAAGTCCGTCTCGAGGTCGGTTTGGATGCCGTAGCTCTGGGGCGTAATATTGATCATGGCGTGGGTGGCGTGTAGAGGGGAGACCGGGGTGTCTGCACGTCCCACCCCGCTCAGCCGCGTCTACTGACTCTACCCCTACCGCCGCGCCGTGGCGCTGCGCTCTCTCTCTTGAGGGTCGACGGGACAGTGGTGGGGGTGGAGCAAGAGGGACTAGCTGAAGCGTTACAACGGGCCCACTCGTTGCATCGGCTCGTCGATTCTATACAGGGTGGCAGCTAAATAATCGACCAAGGGTTCTTCCCACAAACTGCTGGCACGGACGAAAGACACAGTTAGTGTTGCTTTAGGACCGATTCAGCGGAGATTGAGTTTGTACTGGGTCGTTTCGGTGTTACGAGAGCTGATTTCAGTTTGATTCTGTTTGCACTTGGAGGAGGCGTGGAGGGGGTGGGTTGCTGGAGCACGAGGCAAGTTCAGATTTTGTTTCCCTTTTTTCTGGGTTTTCGTGACGATTGCTGGTGATTGCAATTGCTCAGAAATTTTTCTTTTTTTCCGTTGAAGCTTCTGAGAGTTTATTTATGTAGCTATATTTTAATAATGAGAATAAATTGATAAATTTGTCAAATCTGTTGGAAGAATTGCTGGTTTGATTCAGTTTGCACTTAAAGATGGCGTGGAGGGGATGGGTTGCAAAAGCACGAGCCAAGTTAAGATTCTGTTCCCTTTTTATTGGGTTTCAGTGGCGATTGCTGGTGATTGGGGTTGTTGGGAAATTTTTCTTTTCTCTTTTTGGAAACTTCTGAGAGCTTGCTTATATAGGTACATTTTAATAATGCTTAGAGATTGATAGATTTGATCGAAATTTTGGAGTGTAACTATGGCTCCAAGAATTACAGTTAGGGTTCTAGTACCATATATTATTAATTCCTGTTATTCACTAGAAATTGAATTTTTCGAAATTGTTGCAAGAGTGTATTAAAAATTTTTGTTACTTTTGAGACTCGAATGAGGATATTTACAAGGGGTTGTTTGGTTCCGAAGGGAGAGTATTGTAATCGATAGAATATTCTGTTCGGGGCTATTCCCGCCGACATTTTGATCATACGTAATAATTTATATAATAATCCGTATAATCTAATACAATCTATATATTACATAATAAGAATTGCATTTTATTTAATATTATAAAAATTACATAATAATCTGTGTAATCTAATTAATCAAAGGAAATAATTTATATAATTCGTATAACAATCCAAATAATTTATATAAATAATTTATAACCAAATTATAACTTTTAAATTATTTAGTTTCGAAAAATAATGAAAAATATTTTTTAAATTCAACTTTTTTGCTGAAATAAAATATTTTTCGCTATTTATAATAAGTATTGGAATTTATATTTGTTTCGCAATAAAGCAGAGTGAAACCCAGGAATCTACGAGTTTGTTTAAATGTCGATTAGTTGCATTTTTATTACAACATTTTGCACAACACAGCTTGCCCTGAATTCGAACGGATTTTTTACATTTCTAAAATCCTTTTCTTCATAATGATCAGTTCCTCTCCTCGAGTGATTGATAGTTAAGAGTGAAGCACTTTCTACAGATTTGTTATTGCAAAATCATAATTTGCCCATCACTCTCAGTAAAATATCTGTTCCCATGTTTCCAACTGTACTAAATATCAATTAGCTATAACAGGTATACTTAAACTACTGCTTTGGCTTCCTATTACGTAACGTGATTAGAGCATGCTCTTTTGCTTCAGGCACATGCACAGTTCACTCTGTTAAAAATTCGATTTTATATCAAAAGTATAGTTTTATTTAATTCTTTTTAATCCTATGATTATCTGAACCATAATGATATTTATTAAACCATTTTTATTTGAACCAATTTATTAAACCCAGTTATAATAATTCATTCGAATTTTTGCTTTTACCGTACACTTTTAACCCTTTGAGTCTGAGAGATGCCTTTCAGTCGCCATTTGATAAAATTTTGAAGCTCGGTATTCATAAATGTGTCAAATTTCAGGTAATGTAACGGTGTGTGTGTATGATAATTAATAACGTGTTAATTATCACACGATTTCTTATTCTATTTCTATTCTATTTCTTTCTTATTCATGCTCAGAAAAATATCGTCAGCTTTGTGACAGGAAATCTTTGAACTCCTATCCTATCCTTCTTTTTCGAGTGCAAAGGGTTAAAATGAATCTTGATTTTTATTCAGATGGAAACGAAATTATAGCTAGTTATGTTAAATATTATTATCTATGAATTATATATTTAATTATAGATCACAAGTTGGAATTAAATTGCTCTATCAATCAAGACAAAATTTTTCATACTGGTTGCATAAAAGTAACAAGAGATTAAGAAAATTAACAAAAACAGGCTTACCAAATGCAACTAAATTTTGTATTATATTCATCTAGATATATTTATTAACTTTGTATCATATTTACTATTTTCATATATTTATTATAAAATATTCTAATTTAATTTAATAAAAAATATTGCAATAATGTTTACATTATTTTATTATTCCATGCTATTAACCCTTTGCACTCGAGAGGCGATTCTCAGTCGCCATTTAATCAGATTCTAAAGATCGTTGTTAATTAATATCTCTAATTTAAAATTGTCCAACTTAGTTAATTTATAATTAATTATTATAATTCTTGCAATTAATTTGCACTTCGTATTTACCGTTTTGAAAATATCGTCGACTTTGTGGCAGAAATTACTATGTTTAAATTATTATCTTCCTTCAGAATTACTCTGTTCAAATTACTATGTTTCTGTAACGAAAAGTTCACCGAGTGCAAAGGGCTAATATCATATTGCACTATGTAACAGTATATTTCTTATTTTTAATAAAAGCTTCTTATTCTAATAAAAAATATTGCTGCAATATTTACAATATTTATTAATTAACATTTTATTATTCCATACCATTTATATCAAATTATACTATATATTAGCATATTTATTATTTCACCGATGTACACTGAATTTCCATTAAATTTATATTTAAATCGAAAGAATCGAATTTAATTGGCGCAAAAATTTTTTCCAGTTTTTGGGAAAATGTGAGATTTTTCCTTCGTTGCTTAAGCAGCAACGAGAGGATTATACACCTGGTGGAATTTTCTCACGCAGCCTTCAAAAAGTGAAGGACTCTCGGAATGATAGGGAACAGGGTCGAAATAAACGGGTTCCTTAATTTCGGTCGAGATCACCGGGAACACGAAATGCGAGCTCGTAACAATAATTCATTTTTACGAAAGTTTCAAACTGTTCGTCGTTCAAAACGTTCGTGTAAACGCAGTCGACAAACAGCAGTTTATGACCGGTCCACACAACGAGCCAAGTTTCGCATGCAAATAACGGCTCGCGCGAAATTAATATGGATGTTAAAAGCTGTTACATGTATCGCTCAAAACGGATCGAGATAAACGGAATTACCGTAATTTCAAACGCGTCATGCCGGGCCACGTTCGCGGGAAAACGGAATGACGAAACGTATCTGGTGAAAGTGAGTCGGGACAATGCATTATAATTTTTGGCAAGATCATTAATTAAAGATGGCGATTAAAAGCGTCGCAATTAATTTTCGAAATCTAATTGTCATCGACACTGTTGATGTTTTATCGATACTTGACGATTCATTATGGCAATCATTTCCTATCTCTTTGTTAAAATTATGGTACCATATTGTCACTGCATAAAAAAATATTTTTTCCCTTTTTTGGGGAATTTTTCTCCATGAGTTTTGACGGATAATAATAATAATAAGAAAAAAAAAGGATTTATTATGGGAATGATCTATCTTTCTGTTGTAATTATTATATTATACCACATTACCTCACTGGATAGAGAAAAAATAGAGAAAGGATAGAGAAAGATAGAAAGAAAGTATTTTTTTTATTTTCAGATCATTGAATTTTTCTCGATGATTCTTGATTAATTAAAAAAAAAAGAATACTGAGTTCAAGATAAAAATATAAAGCTAAAAGTGTTACTAGAAGAGTAATTAAAATATAGTTACTGAAATAATCTAGTATTATTTTTTCGTCAATTGTTTGAAATTTCTTTTAAATCCTTTTATAAGGTGAATAAAAAAATATTTTTGAGATCGTTGAACGTTAATAATGAATATTATAAGGAGGATCATTTCATATGGATTATTACGTACACAAAATTGACAGTGCTGAGTCTAGGGACTTTTCATTTGGATCAGGCCCCTCTTGCATTAACTTAGTCTGTATATTTTATTTACATATCACTATTACTTTATCTTTTATTTTGATTTTGATTTTTATTTCCATTGTTTTTCTTTTTCCCAGTCTATATTTCACCTGTAACAATACATCAATTTTATATCGATTTCCTCCCCGATAAAAAGTGCATGAATATATACATCTCGACAAGAAGAACGCACATAACCAAAGACCAGAATACTGTCCAATAAATATTAACTACGTCAATAATAAAAAAAAAAAAAAGAAATGTCAATAAAAACATATTCCCATCACCACTTCGCAGAAACCATACTTCATCCCTTGTAACACAAAAAATCACTATATCTCCAACAATTTTAGAAACAAAATTCTAAACCCTTTCCTTCCTTACTTTCAACAACGATAATAGCAATAATACTTTTTTAAGTTACAAAATGTAATATATAAAAAATGTATACGTATATAATACTAATTAACTAATTAAGACGATTTGCAAATCGGCTAAGTGCAACAAAAAAAAATTTTAAAAACTGTCATGAATGCAAAATATTAAACAACATAACAGAAAAATTAAAAATGATTCAAAAAGTGGAGATAATCATCACTTAGGCTTATGAATGGCTCATATTATGTGTCTCTCATTCGACAAATATAATAACTACAAGAATCAAAGCTAGAAAAGTAAATACACAATAAATAATTAAACAACTATCAATCGATTCATTAAAGAAATTTAAAAAATTCGAAACTATAATAAATCATAGCGATTCCCCTATCTACCCCTACTTACCCCTATCAAAAAATTATCACACAAACATTTAGACAAATTTAACCTAACCTAACCCTAACACTAACTCTAGAAAATTGTCTTAAATACACTCTAAATAATTAAACAACTATCAATCGATTCGTTAGAGAAATTTAAAAAATTCGAAACTATAATAAATTATAACGATTCCGCTATCTACTCCTAACTACCCCTATCAAAAAATTATCATACAATCATTTAGACAAATTTAACCTAACCTAACCCTAACCCTAACTCTAGAAAATTATTTTAAATACACAACAAATAATTAAACAGCTGTCAATCTATTCGTCAGAAAAATTTAAAAAATTCGAAACTATAATAAATTATAGCGATTCCCCTATCTATCCCTATCTACCCCTATCTACCCTTATCAAAAAATTATCACCCAAAAACATAGACAACCCTTATTCCTTAAAATTCCTTTTAAAACACGGAATGACTCAACTAGAAATATGTGTTTGATTATTTCATTCGAAACGAGAAATTAAGTGGTAAATTGTTTCCTTTAATAAATTCGAAGTTTCTTTCTGAAAATCAACATTTATTTCATAAGGGGTCAAATGACCCCTCATGGTAAGAATAGGTAGGTGCAGTTTAGTACCGGTACGTTTAGTGATAAATCGATTCGACACGAAATAAAACAATTTAAACGCAGTTCATTTTCTCCTTTTCACCGAAAAGAAATCGAGTTTAGCCAAAAACGTCTCCAAGGGTAGGCATCCTTCTGCTACCACTTCGAAATAAAGCCGTACTTAGAAAAGCTACAAAGAAATCTCAGTGGCAGGTGATAAGACACGAACGCGACGATAAAGATCGGAGAGATCGACGAAATCAGGCAAGATGGCGGACGAAACGAAAATATCGGGGGCTGAGCGGGGGTGGTTGTCGCGAGGGTGATTTCACAACGGGGGTACAGAGTTGCTCGATACTCCTTCACGCGAAGTGGAATGCAATCTATCCGGACTGATCTGGGAATGGAAATTTACTGTGCCATAAATTCCGCGACGTTAAAGAATACAAGAAGGATTAGGCTATCGGCGATTATGGCTGTCGTTGTGTTCGCGGCTAATGCCGTTAAATTTCCTGCGCGTCGAATAGCAAAGTACGAACAAAGTGGATTATTGCGTGGATGTAAGTCCGAGAAGTGAAACTTACGTGGAGAGCCACGGATAATGCTACTTTCCCCTTTTCGTCGGCTCCGGGATGACGTTTAGGCTCCTTTCACGGGAGAAAGCGTGGACGAATACGATTGCTGGCTCTTCCTTGAAGAATTATGCTCGTGATTTATAGCACGAACCATGGGCTTCCTGTTTTCCTTGGATGTTACATTTTTCTTTTCTATATTTGCAATTTCTCTCATTTTGGGGTAACTTGGTTTTATGGAAAATTGAACCTGTTTCATTTTTATTTATTTGTTTATTGTTTTGAATTTTATAGTTCGTGGTAATCACAAGGGTTATTGACAACCATATTTGATTCATAGTTTTGTACTAATTTTAACATCAAATTCTAATTGACTTAAGTGAGTACTATTTATATGTTGGATTAATTTAAATCAATATTATTTGCATTAGATTAGGTTAAATGGAAGATTGGATTGTTCAGAATTAAATTGTGAAATAGTTAATTTCACCAGTCCAATTTTATCAACCCCCATATACTAATTAATTCCATCCTTCTAAAATAATCAAATAAAATAAAAATCGCGAGAAGAAAATTTTTATTTCCATCAAAATCATAAAGTACGAATTATCACTATACAAAATACCCTAAAATTACAATTTTCCTCCCCTTCAATCAATACAAACTCTATTAATTACTTTCACCCTTCCAAAATTATCAAGAAAAATAAAAATTGGGAGGAGAAAATTTTTATTTCCATCAAAATCATAAAGTACGAATTATCACTATACAAAATACCCTAAAATTCCAATTTTCCCACCCTTCAATCAATCCAAACCCTATTCATTACTTTCACCCTTCCAAAATTATCAAGAAAAATAAAAATTGGGAGGAGAAAATTTTTATTTCCATCAAAATCATAAAGTACGAATTATCACTATACAAAATACCCTAAAATTCCAATTTTCCCTCCCTTCAATCAATCCAAACCCTATTAATTACTACCACCCTTCCAAAATAATCAAGAAAAATAAAAACCACACGAAAAAAGTTTTATTATTATTTTATACAAAATTCCCTAAAATTTCAATTTTCCCACCCCCCAATCAAGGTAAACGCCATTAATTATTTCCACCCATCCAAAATGATCAAGGAAAATAAAAATCTCGAGAAGGGAATTTTTATTTTCACCGGAATATCTCGAATCTTTATTTCCAATTCATTTTGAACCGATCCACGATATTCGTCGACTCCTGAAAATTATTTCACCGTCTCGAGCAATTACAGCCCGCAAATCTCGCGTGGCCTTAACAACGTTGTAAACTATCCACGTGAAATAATAACAGACACCAGCTACCATTGGCCAATCGTAATATTTCTTCGAAACGAGATGCTAACTGCTGACCGTTTTACGACTCCATTTTATCTTCCAGCTGCTGGGTTCTTGTATCGACAGCAAAAACAGGGTTGCAACAGCAGAAACTTCGCGGAAGACGAATTTTTTCCCCGCCGTGGAAATTTTTATTAATCGTTACATACACAGAAATTTGCCGCACTTATCGTTCACCTTAATCACTGAGCAGAAATTTATTCCACCTTCGAATATCAAATTACATTATTTCGCGTAATTTCGAATTTTTCCACCTTTCTCATATTCGAATTTTTCTCGGATGTTTCCCAGATTTTCCTCTGCTACGATCGTCGGTAGTAAAATTTTAAACAGAGTTTTTAAGAGATTTCTCGTGAAGTGGAAAGAGTTGTAAAGGATTATATGGACGATTCGCGTTTTTTTACTGATGAAGTTTTTTGATTGATGAAGTATATAGTTACATACAGTGATAGATACATTGTTAAACAATCCAAGATTTTACTTTAATTTTGACAGTAAAAAATAAAATTAAAATTCCGAATTGAGACAATTTTTCGAGAATAGATAAATGGGGATATTGGGGGTGGTTTCGAAGCTAATTTTTGAGTGATCGAGGGTTCGTGAAATTTAGAAATTTTTAGAAAGATCTGCAGAAAATTGCAGATGATAATTCTTGTAATATAGAATTTTTTCGAAACAACTTTGGAATAATTAAAGTTTGATTGACGTTTCGCAGGAGGGAATAAATTTAACCAGAGAATCAATTTCGCGAAGAAGATCTTCGAACGTGAGCTTTACTATTGGCATAAAGCAGACGAGAGTAGACATAAAATGGGGATAAAATACGTGAAAACGAAGAGCGTATAAAGACAACGCTTACGGAGATTTCCAAGTAAAACAGGGGGTGAAGTCCTTAAAGAACAAAGTATAAGGTGTTAAAGGAAAGAGTCGAAGACTTTAAACAGGGCTGAAAGACTCGCGATAAACGTGAATTTTAACAAGTAATATTAGCTACAGGGTAAATTGGAAAAATTTTTGATTACGTTACGCAAGTACTCTAGAATTTGTAAACCGATTTCACTGAACTTTACGTTATGACGAATATAAAAAGGAAGAAATAAAAAAAGACATTATTTTACAGGTATGAGAAACTACGGTCATTTTTACAACCTCGATTATGCCAAATTTTATTGCTTATATTCTACAAAATTATGGTGAATATATTATAGATCGAATTCAATTTTATTTTTTAACTTTTTGCCTTCTTGATACTGGTGATAATTAAAAATTTAATATAACTAGGAAGTTTATTGATTAACTTAATGTAAATTTAAAAATTTATCACCAAAAATTAGGATTTGTTTAGTTATACTATTTACTTGTCTGATAAAGTATATTTAGTACGAGAAACCACGGTAATTTTTACGACCTCGATTATGCCAAATTTTATTGGTTATGGCCTATAAAATTATGGCAAATATATCGTAGATCGAATTAAATTTTATTTGTCTTTTTGATATGGTTGATAATTAAAAATTTAATCTAATTAGGAATTTTATTGATCAACTATATATAATTTCTAGAAATTTATCACCAGAAAATTGGAATTTGTTTAGTTACATTATTTCTCCGTCTAATAAAGTATATTCAGTACAAGAAACTACAATAATTTTCACGACCCCGATTATGCTTAATTTTATTGCTTATATTCTACAAAATTATTTGCCTTTTTCATACAGCTGATAATTAAAAATTTAATATAACTAGGAATTTTATTGATTAACTTTATTTAATTATTAAAAATTTATCACCAGAAGATTTGGATTTGTTTAGTTATACTATTTATTTGTCTAATAAAGTATATTTAGTACGTCAAACTACAGTAATTTTTACGACCTCGATTATGACAAATTTTATTGTTTATATTCTACAAAATTATAGCGAATGTATTATAGATCAAATTAAATATTGTGTTTCAACTATTTTGCCTTTCTGATACAGCTGATAATTAAAAATATAATATAACTAGGAAATTTTATTAATCAACTTTACATAATTTTTAGAAATTTATCACCACAAAATTAGGATTTGTATAGTTACACTATTCACTCTTACTTTACTTAATTTACTTATTAAATATTATCTACACATCACAGTTTATTTAACGAAAGACGTATAAAACATTTAAATACCTAACATCAGGAACAAGCATCAGATTTCCAAGCACAATTTCTGAAAACCACCCCAATCTCCCTAAATCCCCCTCCAACTCTGCACCCACTTACTCCTTGAATAAATAACACATAGTACCTACATATTTAACCAACAAACAATTTCCCCATAATAATTCACGACGAGTAAATTTCACAAACAATTTATTCATAAAATACCGTTTCCATAATAAAGCTTATTCCACAATAAAATATTTCTCACACGATACCAAAAACAAAAACATTCTGAACCCTCCATACACAGTTCATTTACCAAATCCCACTTCCTCCCCTCTCGCTATAATTTCCAAAAATCGAAAACCACCTGAAACTCACTCTCCAACTCTGCACCCGCAATCGCTATACAAAATACACCCCAGGAACGTAAACACGATAACCTGATTCCAAAAATCATCCCTCCGTAAGCAGAAGCATCAGACCGATTCACGTCGGCCGTAAGTGGCGAGCTCGTACCGGAAGCCATAGACGTCTGGGTCTGATTTCCCTCTTCTTTTCTCCCCCTGTCCGTCTCTCTCGCCCCTCTGTCTCTCGCCGACCCTCTATGGCAGAGAGAACCGCTGAGTCTCTTTCGGGATCGAAATGACAGTCTGGCCGAGAGGCGCGAGCTTCGAAAGCACTCCGCTTCCCCGTGGCGGAAGGGGTGGGTTTCTGTGCCCGCGCGGAACGATATGGGATATATCGCGGCCGCGTGTACACGCACGCGTGTGTCTGCAGCACGCGTGTGCACCCGCGTATTGAGAGGAATAATCGCGGGGCGGTGTGAGTGCGAGCACGAGGCAAAAAACTCTTTTGCGAGGGTGGCGCGCGGGAGGGAGTGCGGACGGGGGCAGGGGGGCGGCCGGGGGGCCACTACAATACAGCTTTGCAGGTGGAGGCCATAGAAAAGCCTGTCTGGCTTAAAGGGTCAGGCCTCGGACGAATTCGCGATGCCTCGTATCGTCATATCGACGGAGAGGGACGGAGACACGGGGTTGCGAGATAGAGGGGTGGAGATGTGCAAGAGGGAGCCGGAGGGTCGTGGAGGGACGCGGGGATGTAAGAGCGAGTGTACAGGGTGTCGCAGGAAAGGCTGGATGGAAAAGTGGAATCTGTGTGAACGTGGTCTTGGATTCGGCGGGACGTCGGGTTTAGTTGCTTTTTGGGGGTGGTACAGGGGTGGTTTACGCGTGATCCGAGACGAGGTGGTGGGAGAGGGAATCGGGGTCACGTGGGACGTGTTTATTTTTCTCTGTCTCTGTTCAGCGCGCGTCTTAATCTTCTTTTTTAATTATGGGTTAGTGGTTGGGATGTACAGGCTGGTTCAAAAGTTTATATTAATAGCACGGAAGCAGAATTTACTTAGAAAATGGTGGTCGAATCGTTGGAACCTGTAAGGTATAGTTATACTATTCTTTGGGGATTCAGCTTTGGGTGATTTTTAGGGGTAGATTTGGAGTGATATACTTGTTATCCAAGATGTGCTGGTGGGAGAGGAAATCGGAATTGTATGAGACGTGTATATTTCTCTCTCACTCGCTCTAAAACATATGTCTTAATCTTTCCTTTTAATCGTGGAGTAGTAGTTAGGACCTGCAGGCTGTTTCAAAAGTTTATATTGATAAAGGAGAGGATCTGAATTTATTTGCAAAATGGTGGTTGAATCACTGGAACCCGTATGGTATGGTAGTAGAACTTTTTGGAAGTTCAAGTTCGGGTGATTAATAAGCCAATAATATATTATCCGGTTTATCCTAGAACGCGTGTCTAAATTTCTAATAAATAGCAAAAAGTGAATTAAAGATTGGAACATACAGGGTGCTTCAGAAATACATGTTACTAGTACAGAAACTGAATTTACTCGCAAAAAGATGGCTGAGTTCTTGCAACCTCTACGATATATCTTTAGAATTCCACAGAAAAATTAATATTTAGGGGTCTTCCTCTTTTCAAATAACAAATTTTGACAGAGAGGATTGCCATTCTAATTAAAAATTTTCGTCATACCAAATTACAATCTTCCACCAAACAATAACCTTTGATACCATTCGCAAACTACATTTACAATCCACACCAAATTTCTCTATAACAACGTACGCTATACAAATAATAAAGGAATACCTAAACCACTGTTCGTGATAAAAACAACCCCTATAATCCCCCAATTTAAACTTCACAGTCTCCCATTTAAACCACACAAACAAATCTCGAAAAACCTATACAGTGTCCTCCTCTCCCCTCCGAAAAAATAATTTTAACAATTTTTTTCCTCACTTTTTAACACCGCACACGAAACCAGCTATTAGTAGCGTCCGTAATACCGTTCGCAGGGACACCCGGTATATGCGAGACGGAAAACGAGTGCGCGAGCGAAGCGGTGAGCGCAAGGATGGAACAGGGGGTGAGAAAGCGAGCGAGTAAGGAAACGAAGGCGTGCGTGCGAGCGAGCTGACGAGAGAGGCGGCTAGAGCAGGGTCGAAGAGCAAGAGGGTTGGTCGAGAGACGAGAGAACACGCATCGGAAGTAATAACTCGGTGATTAATGCCTGCCTGCCGATTTCGAGGAAACAGAAAGGATGGACGCGGTCCGCGGGCTTCGATCGGTTAATTAGTATTCATGGAAGTGGCGCCAGCGATCGAGTTCAAACGGGGTTGACGGGGAGTCCCATATCGGGGATGATTCCTCTTGTTCTCCGTCTCTTCCTGAGGTTACGTTTGATTCTCTCGCTTTCTTCCATTCGATTATGCGTCGGATCGTCGGGTTGGCAGGGTGGCGGAGAAATGTAATTCAATGTTAATGGCAGGATGAAATATTGTTACGTAAGAGGGGTGAGGTCGCTCGATCCTGAGGAAGTGGATAGAATGCACGGTTTATATAACGAGATCTGTGCATGTAGTTACACTGGATTATCCTGTTACGAAACCCCGCGTGAAAGGTTACCGATATAAATTCTGAAATATACTTCGAGCTAAGGAATTTCTTCCAGATCCATATTTCTCGTGTTTCCCAAGGAAAATTCGAAGATATTGCTGCAGATGGCTGGAAAAGAAAATTGGTATTTACAAGCGGATACTACAAATTTCTAAATAAAGTTTTGTCTCTCCATCTAGTTTTTTTTTATTATTACTAGATTTTGGTTTTTCGTAGTTTATACTTTAAATAATTATAATAGTACCAATATTATACATTATCGTTATGATATTATCAATTTTTAAATATATTTTTAACAGACCTAACCTAGATTCTTTTTTATTATTATCAGGCTTAAGTTTCTCGTATTTTATAATGAAAATGATTTAAAAATATCGTTCTTTTTTATTATTACTAGATTTGAGTTTTTCGTAGTTTGTAGTTTAAATAATTATAATATTATCAATTTTTAAATATATTTTTATATAACTTAACCTAGATTTCTTTTTTATTATTATTATTAGGTTTAAGTTCCTCGTATTTTATATTGGAAATGATTTATAAATATCTTCATTGAGTATAAGAATGAACAGTGGAAATTTTTCCTATTACATTCACGTGTTTTGAATTTTGAAAGTGGAAAAGTGGATATTATAAATTCAAAAATATATTTCATTATAAATCTTCCATTTTCTTTTTTCTTTTAAACAGTTAAAAGGAAAGTTGAAATGAGCAATTGATGTTATTCTTAAATCCTGTATTATTCTTTTCAGGATATTATGCAATAAGATTGTTTTTCGTCGATTTTTAATATTTCCGATTAATTTTCGATTAATAATTAGCAGTGAATTTTATATGTAGTCTGTTGCATGCTCCTGGTAATGAGATGCATTAAATTTTCAGCAGATGGCTGTCGATCGCTTGGGAGAACCACAATTAGGATACCCTAATTATTATCATAATTTAAGGATCCCAAGAAGCATGCTTGTTCCTTGCATATTAGTTTAATGAGAAATAAACGTGCACCAGATGTTTCCATCTGGAGATTGATATATTACCAATATATATACTCCACATACCAACTTTAATTTCGAACGAAATTAAATAACTCGTAATTTGAATTTTCAAATAACTCTTGCCTTCGTAATAGAGGCATCTGTGTGTCTCTTATTTCAACTCACTGCAAAATAAATGAACACTAGCCGTCTCCATCTTTGAAATACAACACTACCAACACAACTCTGTATTATAATTCCAATTCTGTACATTAATTTTAATTTCCACCGAAATTAAATAATTCACAAGTTAAAAATTGTAATATAGCAGAATTATGCATATTTTCTAATATATTGGATTAATGACAAATCTTTAAATTACTATTCTATCAGTATACTAATAAATAATATTAATCCTAATTTTACTTAATTCATGATGTAATTATCTCTACGCAATTTCTATAATTATACTTATTAATTCTATGCGTTATTTCCAATTTCCAAGAGAATTAAATTATTCATAATAAAGTACAAATTTGTGAGAAGAATATGCCACACGTAGTAAGAATAAAATTTCAAGATTATACATAAATAAAATTAAAAAATAAGTTATCGATGTACACTACATTCACGACAAATGTGTATCGTAGATATGAGCCGTGGTGGCGCTAGTGAGTTACGGGGAAATCGTCCTAGGCCTCTCTCAAACTGTTCACTGGTGAAAGGGTTAAGTAGTACCTACAATTATACTTATAAATAATTATTATCAACGCGACACGATTCTTCTTACATATATTCTCCTAATTCTCCTAATTCTTCTTATATCAACTTTCCCAATTTAATTATCCCTACACAAGACAATCGCTAAGTTTTTAACTATTCCTCGCGCAATAATTTAATAAAGAATTAAAAGGATCATCTCCATTTGCAAAATAACATCACACCATCAGTCGCACTCCATTCAGAATTAAACAACCCTGGAAAATAACAAAGGCACACCGATCCCCTGGATATAACGCGTACTACAAACCCAGATGCAGCACACTGCCAATTTCCTAGCACCCTCGGTGCAGGAATATCGTGGTGCATTTCGTATCGACGATTGGTCGCCTATATACGGCATACATATGTAGTTCTCGCGCGAAAATCTCGCTATAATCCCATCAATCCGACGACGCGCTCTTAATTGGCTATTCAGCCCCCGCGCCCCTTCCGCGGGGGCGGCCGATGCCGGAAATGTAATTATTATTTCTCACGATACCGGAAGTAAACCGGTTAGTTAGCCGGGTGCACGGACACGTGTGGAAAACTGCCGGAAAATTGGGTTTTCCCTCGGCAACGACGCGAAGAAAATGAAGTTCCCTCGGCGAATCGCGCCGATAGGAAGTGCACGCGGCTGTGATTAAAAAAATTTTTTCCTCCCGACAACCTACTGCTCGGCCTGTTCCTACCGACGATGCACGCGGAACGCAGTGTTTGAAGTTTAATTACAGACCCCCTTGCTCGTCCCGCAGCGCCGACTGCCTGCTCTCGAGGGTGAGACGTCGGGAAAAAGTCGTCGCGACGAGTATGGAGCGACTTGGCTCCTCGATTCGACGAATAGTTGCAGGTGGATCTGAATTTGGAAGCACGTGCAACCTGATCCTGGATGGGTTAGAGACAGGGAGATGTCAAGGTTGAGGGTAGTTGAAGATTTTGATGAGGTAAGAGGATTTTTGGATGTGGAGAGAGTTCTGATTTTGTGGGAGGATTGTATCGACATTATTTGGTTTTCTAATTTTTTTATAATTTTTTGAGTTGAGATAAATATAATTGTATTGAAGATTTTGGTAAGATACGTTCGGTAAGACGATCTTTTGCGGATGGAAATAGTTTATTTGGCTTTTTGATATTTTTATATATTTTTGAACTGGAACAAATATAATTATATTAAAGATTTTAGTAAGATACATTCGGTAAGACGGTTTTCTGGGGGTGGAAAGAGTTTAGGTTATGCGGTTGTAATTTGGCTTTTTAATATTTTTGGATGTTTTTGGGTTGGAATAAATATAATTATATTGAAGATTTTGGTGAGATACGTTGGGTAAGAGGGTTTTTAAATGGTGAAAAGAATTTTGGTATTGTAGGTGATATTTAGCTTTTCAATTTTTCTGTACATTTTTGAGTTGGAATAAATGTAATTATATTGGAGATTTTGGTAAGATACATTTGATAAGAGGATTTTTTGGGGGTGGAAGGAGTTTAGGTTATATGGGTGTAATTTGGCGTTGCAATTTTTCTGTATATTTTTGAGTTGGAATAAATGTAATTATATTGGAGATTTTGGTAAGATACATTTAGTAAGAGGGTTTTTCAGGGGTGGAAAGAATTATAGTTCTGTGGGTGTTATTTAGCTTTTTCATTATTTTGTATGTTTTTGAGTTGGAGTAATTATTTTAATTATGATGTGTCTGGAGGTGGTTAAATAATTTTAGGGTAGAAGCAATAATTGCTTATTGATTTTGTCAAATTAAAATTGTTTTAATGGATAATTTGATATATGACTTGAATTATAATAATTGCGAATATACTGTAATGTATGTGTAATTTAGTTATGATTTGTCTGGGGTAGTTATATAATTTTTGATTAAAAGTAATAATTGCTTCTATGATTTTATTGCCTTAAAATAATTTTAATCGATAATTTGATACATAATTTAAATTATAATAATTGGAAATATATTGTGTATTTTAGTTCCCATGTATCTGGAGGTGGTTAAATGATTTTAGAGTAAAAGCACTAATTACTTTTCTAATTATAATGTATATATATAATTCTTTTTGAGTTAAAATTGTTTAAATAGATAATTTGACATATGGTCTGCATAATAATAACTGAGAAAGTATTTTAATATATTTTAGTTATAAGATATTAGGGGTGGTAAGATATTCTTATCACATGGGTAATATTTCAACTGTAAAGAACACTCAAGAATCCTCATTTTTATTGAAATATTATCATCTCTGGATATTAATTAATTAATACCTACAACTGTTTTTCTTATAATTATTATTTAATCACGACAGAAGCCACATTTATAATGTTAGAAATATTCGAAAGCCATATTTTCCATTGAATTAATATTCTTTCTAAATATTAATTAATTAAAACATCGACTGTTCACCGATCTATATTTAATTATCAATTTATACAAGCGCCAATTAATTACTCTTTGAGAACCAAGGAACCATATACAACTTTTATACACAGTAACATTCAATATTATAATACTTAACACAATATCTGTGTGACGTTATATTACAACTATACATCACGTTAACCCAATTATAATAATTACAACATATATTTCCAATTTATCATCTGACTCATTTAATTTATTTCATTATTTAAAATTATTAATTCTAACTCCACGCATAATTTAAAAAATTGTAATAATTAATAATTATTAAAAACAATTGTATTTTATTGTATTTGTATATTATATTATATTGTAAAATAATAATAATTAATAATTTTATAAATTATTTCATATAAAAATTGTTAATTTTATTGAATTTATCAATAATTTTATTTAATAAAATTAAATAGAGAACGACATAATCCAGGGGTGTAAACCACTCTTATTCATCCCCTGACACGAGACTCCTCGCACCAATAGACCTCGTATCGATCAAAATCAAGAAACCAACCTTATTCACCGGAACGAGAAATACGAGTCACAAATCCAGCTTGGATTCAACATTTCCCTCGCAGCGGTCTTTATACTCCCCATCAGCCACTACACTGACACATTAACACCGAACAATGACACCCCCATTCCTGCCAGACGACTCCCAAAATCAGCACGTCCCATTTCGGTCATTAAAAAGAACGACCTGCGTCCAACATTCGGTGTTCCTGAAACAAGCCTCCCCCATGTAGCTCCGACCACCATGCTCGCAACACGGAGAAACGAGCACACCTTCCTCCCATTAATCCACTCTCCCTCTCTCACCCCTCCCCAAAAATAAAAAGCAAGAAATTAAGATAAAAGAGAAAACCAAAAAAGAATTAGAGGAGAGAAGAAAAGATGGAGAGAAAAAGAGAAGGAAATAGGAAACAAGAATGAAAAAGAGAAGAGGAGAATGAAGAAAAGTAAACAGAAAACAAGAATCATGGAAGAGAAGAAGAAAAATAGAAAGAAAGGGAATGGAAAGAGACGCAAAAGAGGGATTAAAAGAAGAAAATAAAAGAAAATAAAATACAAAAGAGGAATTAGAGAAAGAAAGGAAAGAAGCGTAAACGAAGAAAGAGTAGCAGGGTGAAACATTGGCGCAGAAGAGAGGGGCCCCATAGGTGGTGGGGGCAGGCGCGGACAAAGGAGCGCGGAGCCCCCGTGGTTCAGACCTCTCCAATTACCGAGCTCGACTCTCCCCACGCGTGACGTAGGTGTTTCATTAATTTTAATTAAATATTTTTAATTCTCGTCGGTGAAAGAGGCGCGAGTTGGAATGAGCGTCGGCTACAAGTGAAACAGCGAGAAACAGCAGAGGGGAGGTGGGAATCTCGACGAAGTCCGAGGAAACGACAAGCGTACCAACGAGTGGCGAATGTAATCGCATTGTTTGCGTCGTTGGAGGGCATGTCGTTACGAAATTGCAGTGAATTCCCGCGATTTTCGGCAACCAAAGTGGCACAGTCGTGGAATTAGCTAGCTATCGGCTAATCACACCTAATTTTTCTCGAGTCACATATATAGAATTCTGCGAGAGTAATAGTCAAAATAAATAAGAAGTTTTTAATTAACATAGGTCCCAAAATCAATCCTGTAAACGAAAATTCCATTTTTCCTAAAAAGAATAGAAAAACAATAGAAATAGTAAAATCACTACTTATTTTTCTCGAGTCAAATATACAGGATTCTGAAGTCAAAAAGAAGAATTTAAGACATAGCAATCGCCAAAAGAAATAAGAAATTTCTAATTAACATAGGTCCCAAAATCAATCCTTTAGATGAAAAATCAATTGTTCCTAAGAATTAGAAAAATAATAGAAATAGTTCGATCACACCGTATTTTTGTCGATTCAAAAGGAAGAACTTAAGACATAGCAATCACCAAAATAAATAAGAAATTTCTAATTAATATAGGTCCCAAAATCAAATCTTTACATGAAAAATCAATTTTTCCTTAGAAATAGGAAAACAATAGAAATAGTCCAATCACACCTAATTTTTCTCGAGTCAAATATACAGAATTCTGAAATCAAAAAGAAGGATTTAAGACATAGCAATCTCCAAAAGAAATAAGAAATTTCTAATTATCATAGGTCCCAAAGTCAATCCTATAGACGAAAATTTAATTTTCCCTCTAAAAAAATAGAAAAACAATAGAAATAGTTCAATCACACCTTATTTTTCTAGAGTCAAAAAGAAGTACTCAAGACATAGCAATCGCCAAAATAAATCAGAAATTTTTAATTAACATAGGTCCCAAGGTCAATCTTATAGACGAAAATTAAATTTTCCCTAAAAATTTTCAATTTTCCCTATCCCATTGTATTGCATTTGAAATTATGAACATTGCATATCGTCTAATGACACTGTTAATGCTGTCAATGCAATAAAATTTCACGTGACTTCTACACAAAGCATAGTTTCCTACATGAGTACTCAAATTAGACTAGTTAGACCTAGGTCTTCGTATATCTGCCTAGATTTCTAGAATTCCTTATTTATTTACTGTAATTTTCTTCACCATATCGGTACCACTAATAGGGTCGCCCCTGTCACAGCTGACGAGAATTCAAAATTGCGACCTGGCTTTCCCTTTCCAAATAATCCCATGGGAATCTGCGTTAAACGTAGATCTGCACAGTTGCTATTCTAGCCCAGCGTTCTCCAGCTCTGTAAGCTGTTCAGAATTCAAAGCAACGCGAGATTGAAATAGAAACTGTGTTTTGTAATGTAGAACAAGCTGATTTGAGCTTATGGCGTGCTACGTTACCCTGTGCTTAATGTTTTGCAACGCGGGAACGTTGTCAGATTCCGGGTTCATGTTGCATTGCCATGTACTGTTCGCCTAGATTACCCTGCGCCGCGTCCAATGTCTAGGTTGATTGTGAGCTTGTATCGTATACGTTATCTTCCACTCGTTCTATTTTGCCCCGTGTACGTCGTTTTGCGTTACGCTGCGAGGTCCAGAGAAATCCGTGTAACGTGCAAGACCGGGTACTCTGGACCTAGATAACGAAACTGGGTCTTTGTAACGGGGGTGATTTCGTGAAAGAAGATCATCCTAGGTTAAAGATATCGATAGACGTCAAAGATACATCTGCCTAGCTGACGTTGCACCATGGACCAAGTTGACATGTCAAAACTAATCACGTTTTATTTATATGTATCAGAAAACACCTGTAGTCATGTGAGGAAGATGGACCAGGTCTAGCTGACGTTGTTCTATGGACCAGGTTGATACTGATCATGTATTGTACAGACTTTATTTCAATGGTTAATAACACTTTGGAACAGAGCACTTTGCAACACGGACATTTGATCCTGAGCTAACAGACAGGTAGCTGCACCATGTCAAAGTATACTCGAGCTAGCAATAGGTCTAATACCTCTACAGATTGTGTTAGTTCATCTCAATTGCTCTCATGCAGTATTAATGACGTCAGAACTAATAACGTTTTAATTATACGTATTAAAAAGCACCTATAGTCACATGAGGAAGATGGACCAGGTCTTGCTGACGTTGTTCCATGGACCAGGTAGACACTGACCATGTACTATACAGATTTTGCTTCAATGGTTAATAACACTTTGCAACACGGACATTTGATTCCGAGCTAACAGACAGGTAGCTGCGCCATGTCAAAGTATATTCGAGCTAGCAATAGGTCCAATACTTGTACAGACTGTGTTAGGTCATCTCAATTGTTCTCAAGCAGCATACTGCATTGCTTTGACTACAGTTTGTCTCAGCAAGTGTACTTTCAGATTGTCCTATGGTATTATATTGCAATGCAAATCAGAACTATTCTAATACTTGACTGTGTCAAACGTCTAGACTAAATAAGTCTAAGCACAGTATCCATTATGCTAGATCTAATTGAATGTACACTTGGTCTGCGTCTCCTACCATGCTTCATCGCATCAAGCATCTCTGCCTCACCCCCAGATTCCACCTAACTATGTCTTAATTATCAAAGTGATACCTAAACCAAATAAGTCCAAAGCACTGATGCTTCGATGAAGCTTGGTCACGTCAAAAATGCTCAAAAATTATGCTAGACCATCCAGACCATGTGCCACATCAAATTTATACTTAGTCTAATCCCCAAAGTCCGAAGCATCGCATTCGATCGCGCAGGAACCATAATCTGCATTGAGTATACGCTAGCACAATGCTTTCAGCTTCAACTATGCCTCGTGACATCGAGCGTATTCTCAGATTATACCGATCCGCGTCCAATGCTGCCTCAACTATCTCGTAATACATCGAATGTATACCTGGACTAAGTAACTCTAAAGCACCGCATCCAATATGCGTTTGAGGTATGCCAGGCTACATTGTAAGCGCTAGACCCTGCTGCGTCGCGTCCAACGCGTTTCTAGCCTGTGCAACGTCACTCTGTATCGGATACGCAGCCAGAGGACCGGTTTCGAGGCAGGATGGAATGTGAAGGTGTCGAATGCTAATGCAGAAAAATATCTGGGAGATATGAAACGCTTAATTGCACCGTTTACCAAAGGCAGGATGCTCACGAACGCGAGCCCATAATCGAATGGTCGACGTTAGCCTCAAAGAGGGTCCGCGTATGACGATAATTAAGAGCTGACGCCAGAGGAATTAACGCGATTAATTGACGATCATGAACGATCTAGATGGATGGTTTTTGTCCTATCTTCGAACATGAGGTATGGAATCTCGCAGATCTGTAGCCTTTGGATGTTTGGATACACTTAACCCTTTGGGGTCTAGGATAATATTGATGTTCTGTTCTAATTGGTTCATAGTCTAGAAGCTGCTCTGGAATTTGGTTCGTAGTTTAAAAGCTGCTGGACCAATTTTTATTCTATTCCTTTTTATTTTGAGGGGGGATGGTGAGGGTAATAAGAGATACCTATGTTGACATGTTTTTATTCAGATTAAATTAGATTAGATTAGATTCAAATTAGATTACAAGGCAGAAGATTCTATTTTATACATTTTATTCTAACTGGTTCAAGTACTATAATAAGAAGCAAGTAATGGAGGATGTTGATTTTAATCATTTTACTGACACGATTTTTATCACGTGCCCACTTTTGTTATTCGCAGTTACACAATTACAATGCAAAATTTGGGGGAATCGATAGTTTGATGAATTTTCGCTTGTTGTAGTTGACAAAGGGAACCATCTTGTTATCGGCCCACTGAACACGCCAGCTGCGTGTTTAGATGAAAATTCCGTCTGGATTAATTGCTGCCGCGCGCTTTTCAATCGGCTAAATAATTTTCCCAGCTCTCATCGCGGCGACGCATTCGTCATTAACGCGCGGCCAATCGAATCCTTCGTTAATGCGTGTCAATTACGTTAATTAATACGGGCGCGATTCAGACGCGGTAATTAACTCGTTAGCGTTAACTTTACACGCGGCGCGCTTGTTATCGAGCATGCATCGTTACTTTTTGTTTCCGATACCACCCAACGATCTTCGATTAGGGACCGACTTTAATTTGACGTTGTTTCACATCGGTCAACAGTTCCCTGTATATTTCCTATTTCACCTTACTTGTTACTGAAATATTTTAGTAGTATATTATCAAAATAAATAGAATAATTAAATATATGTCATAGGTGTCTTATAACACCCTTAAAAATGGCAGATACGAGAAATGAAACTAAAAATAAAAATATTATACTTTTCGAATCTAAATAAATTATAAAATTAAATTTTATTGAATTTAATCTATAAATATTTCGTTCTATAATATTAATAATTTTATATATTATTATACACAAATTTATTATTATAAAATAATAAAATTTCATTTACAGTGTTGTTGGATTCCAGCTAGATTAATTCTATGCAGACAGAGATCTGCTCGTCTAATGAACAACAATATTTTGTTGAATATTTTTTTAATGAATAACAATATCCGTTTTAATAATAAAACTGGTTTATTTAATTAACATATTACACTGATTGTGAGTTTCTCTCAATTCTAACTCTCAAACACACGATCCTCTCGTTTCGCGGATGCCGCCAGGAGGCGACAGTAGTACCCAGAGAACGTTTCATGGCCGCCGTCAATGGGCGACAGTAGTACCGAAAGGGTTAAAAATCGCTGGAATATTAATTTTCCTCCAAAAAATTTGCACATGACCCACCAAATCCCCCATTTATCCAATATTCGCCTCGCGAGTTTCGCATTCGGGCCCAAGAAGATCTCCAAGAGGTCTCACGCGGAGTCCATCGCGATGGCGGCTGCGCGCAACTACGTTACCCTGTTGCGATCCGATGAACTACGGCGCTTCGGAAATTCCATTAGGCGGTAATTATTCGTTGTGACGCGCACGAGCAACGGAATCGAGCGGGATCGCCGTTCGCGAACGCGTTTCAATTACTTTCCCCGAGCGGGCCGAGTTATTAATGTTTCGGAAAATACATTAATAGCCGCGTTTGATGCACGCCGACGCTTAATTGTGCCAACAAGGGGCCGAAGTGTACTCTGCGGCTTCGTTTCGCGCGCTGTCGCCCTTTCTCCGTGACTTTCCCGTGAACTTTCTCCGTCTCCACGCTCTGTTCAACCCGCGCGAGCTGAGGGAAGCTCGAAAGCGCCGGTACAAAGGCATACATGACCGTCTCGCGGAGTTAGGCGAGTTCGGGACCTCAGTCTGTTGAATCTCCGACATCGCATTTGTTGTTGTTGAATTGTTGCGAGTTCTTGGAGGAAGGGGTAGGGAAAAATTGCGCCGAGAGTGAAGGGAGGCATTTCGAATACAGCAGAAGTTCTATTATCGCAACATCTCGTATTCACGGAAGATAGGGTGGTTTTGTCGAGACGTAGGTCATGGTCGGGGCTGAAGGATCAATGTGCTTGAGCGGCAGTCACGTTTGTGGTTTATAATAGTCGATTCTTCGCTATTGTGGAGGGGATACTTGTGCAGAGGGTGCATTTATATCGAGGGTGTTTCGTGTAAAGAGTGCTGGGAAATTGGCTGTTCTGTATGAAAACGAGGAAAAAATAAAATAGTGAAAACAGAAACATAAAATTCTTCGAATTCTCGAATTTATTTTAACATAAATTTTTTAATATTGGTAAACAAATAATTTTGTGGCGAGAAGAAATTACGTGTATGAAATTTATTTTATGTATATACTGATGGATAGAATAAAACTGGATGTTGATTCTTTTCTTCTCAGTTTTCCTATTTCATTTGGTGGTCAAGAAGTCAAACCATTTTGTAGACATTGTTGTATCAGACTGGATTCGTTAGTGTTTATTTATATATTTGTTTATTTATTTAGTTTTCCCATCAGCCATAAAATAAAATGTTTGAATATAATGATTAAAATACAAACAAGCTGTGCCTGGAAAACTGGGTCATATTGGAGATATATTTATACACGCTTCTTTTTTAGTTTTGTGTGCAGAAAGAACTCTGTCATACTTCAGGCATTAAAGGATCGAGAGGATTTCGCTCTAAAACCCCTCTTTGGTGTTCTTTATTTTAAAATCGTAATTGATACCCGTTAAATAATTTAAAAATTGTGTCTTATTCGGATAAAATATGAAACGAGATATCACCTGTGAGTGACTTTTAGTAAAGCTTAAAATTTAACCGTATCTAAACCTATTATTACTTTCCCATTGCCATTTACCATCACATTCTCCTACAATCAAGCACTAAAAATATTTAATAATTTTTCTACGTGACAAACGTCAAACAAAGGTAACTTTTAACAGTGATGCACTTCGATGCAGAATATCCCATTCCAATTATCTTCAAAATAAGGATAATTTGTTCACAAATCTCATACGTAATCTCACAATTACAAGTTTGAACAAATTTGAACAAATGTGAACAAGTTTGAAGTCCAAAAAAGGTGATTAATAAACCCAAACCTCTTGCAGATACATGAGAATTAATCATAAACAATATCTCATCAAAAGACATCATCAAACTCCTTAAAACTACCCTTAAGACTACTTATAATTCAATCATAATTCACTATTGCCATCAAACCTTTTCAAACTAGCCTTGGAACCTCTAATAATTCACTATTACTCAAAGTTAATTGGCATTCAACGAAATATACGATACAAACAGTGTGAAGCCCACATTTGCACCAACAAACAGCATCAAACCTCTTCAAACCAGCCCTGGAGCCTCCTATAATTTACTACTACTCAAAATTAATTTATATTCAACGAAATATACGATACAAACAGCGTCAAAACCATATTTGCACCAACAAATATCATCAAATTCCTTCAAACCAGCCTCAGAACCTCCCATAATTCACTATTACTTAAAGTTTATTGGCATGCAACGCAATAAACGACACAAACAATGGCAAAATCACATTCTCACCAACAAATACTATCCAACTACTTTAAATCACCTTTAAGGCGACCCAGAATTCGCCACTGCTGAGAGTTAATTTACATACAACGCAATATAATACCTAACCAGCGCTAAAACCACATTCTCGCCAACAAATACCATCAAACCCTTTCAAACCGCCCTTAAGACCATCCATAACTCACTATTACTCAAAGCTGATTCACGTAATATACGACGTAAACAGTACCCAAAGCACATTCTCGCCAACAAACACAATGAAACCTCTTCAAACCACCTTTGAGACCTCCCATAATTCACCACTGCTGAAAGTTAATTTACGTTCGACGCAATATAATACATAACCAGCGCTGAAACCGCATCCTCGCCAACAAACACCATCAAACCCCTTCAAACCGTCCTTAAGACCAGCCATAATTCACGGCAACTCGAAGCCAATTCTCCCAAAGGCGACCTATAAAATCGATGATCGTGGGGAAAATTCGCGTTCACGCGCTCGTGATTAACCCGTATAATTAAAGGCAAACCCGATTAAGAAGTATCCCCGCGTCGGCGAGGTAATTAGTTCCGGAAGAAGCGCGATAAATTCCCGCTTCCTTCCTTTTTTCCAACCCTTCCGTTCGCGGACGAAAAACGAGCCCGTTAATGGGCTCGATTTAATTCGATCACGGCTTAATTATTCAATCACGGCGCGGAGCGTCCCGTAACGGGAAACGCGAAGGAATCGACGTCGAAATCCCGTGTATAAGCCAGCGGTGCCGGCTTCTCTGCCGCTCCACGGAAACGGGAAGACATCATAAATATGATAATCGCCGGTTTAGACGTCGCGTGTTCGGCATACCGATCAGTTTCTCATCGACCCACGCCGACTATCGTTCACCCCTCTCGACCGCCACCGTAATTCGCTCGCCCACCCCCTGATGCACATTTAATGCTCGACTCTGCCGGCTCGAGAAAGATGTTCCACGGTGAATTTCGAATTATTCGCGGGAAGATGGTCGAGAAGAATGTTGGAGCAGGTCCTCGGGATTGACGTGTGACAGGGAAAATTATTTCGGTCGCAACTTTGTTCCAGAATTTTAGGGTTGAGGTAGGTAAGGTTAAGAGAAAAGTGGGGGAAAGGTAGGACGCTTATTTAATTTCAAATGTATTCTGAAATTGGTTGTACTCTGTATGTTATTACTTGTTATTGTTATTTGCGCATAATTCTGTTTCATTTTCAAGATAATACACGTTTTGTATTGCTTAGAGTACTCTGATACCTGGTACCTAAGGTGGAGCTGGGTTTTTCGTTTAGGGTAATTATGTTCACGTGATTCGTTTATGATTTAATTGTAGGGGGTGTTGGGATTGTGAAAATACCCTTTTTTACTTTTTCTATTGGCTAGTTTTATTTTTGTGATGAGAGGATGAAAGTAATTTAGGCTCCTGTGGTCTGTGCCTAAGAGAGTCTGATACCAAAGATGGACCTGGGCTTTTCGTTTAGGGTGCTTATGTTCTCGTGATTGGTTTGGAATTTAATTGTAGGGGGTGTTGGGATAGTGAAAATACCTTTTTTCTATTTTTCTATTGGCTAGTTTTATTTTTGTGATGAGAGGATAAGAGTAATTTAGGCACCTGCGATCTGTACCTAAGTTTGTGATTGGTGTCTGAATATTTGGTTTCTGATTTAATTGCAGAAGGCACTAGATGTATACCAATTCTTTTACTCATTTCTGAAGTCTTCTTTCTCTTTTGGAGAGTGACAAGTAGTTCAGGTGCCTGTATTCTGTTTCTGGTTAGGGGTTGATGCACGAATATCTGATTTTCAAATTAATGAGAAGGATTACTGATCTACCATAAATATTTGTTTTACTGTTCATCTTCTTATCTTGAATACATAGCTTCCAATTTATTTACAAGGACTATTAAAAATAATTAATTTTCATAAAGACGTGCTATACATGCAGTGTCTCACTCCTCTTTACCTAGGAAAAATGTTACCAAGGTAACCAAGCTTAAATATATATAACAGCATCTACTTAAGAAACAAATTCCAAAAAACCTAAAAGAACAGTGTCCTCAATTCGACATTGATCACAATCAACCTGATCTCATCCCTAAATATAATTTCCAGCTTAATTAGAAGGGTTACTGAATTAATAAATATTTGCTCCACTGATTTTCTCTTATTTTGAATATATACCTTCCAATTTATTTACAAAGACTATTAAAAATAATTAATTTTCATAAAGACGTACTATATACTGAAAGTTACCGAGATAACCAAACCTAGATATACATACCAACATCTATAACACTTAAGAATCAAATTCCAAAAACCCCAAGAGAACTTGATCTCATCCCTAAATACCTAACAGACATGTCAGCAGCTGAAGTAGAATATAGACAAAAGAATTAAAGGAAACGAAAAAAGAATTCACCAATTCACGAAATCAAATCATCTCTTAAACCCTACTAACATAAATGACCAATCGAATAAAAAAGATCAGTATACATAGATTGCTGACTATAAGATTTAGATGCCTAATTCGTATAGGTGTCCAAACTAAAAAGAACTTACTCTGACTAACAATGAAGTTACAGCTACTCGATATTAACGTCATTTCGACGATCCTTTTACTCGATTATTCCACGCTGCAAACACCCAAACAACGTTTAAAACTTGGACAAGTAACTGAGCTCTTACAGCGCTCGGAGGCAACGCGCTTGCAACTCGGAAGATAAGTTGTTAGAGCAGCGCTCGAGCCTGGGATCTTTCATTTCCAACATCGTTTGTAAGCGCGCGAGAAGCTCTTTTATTGGTTTAAAGAAGATTGATCACTAGAAATGTATGGCTCGCGGGACCGACTACTTCCTCTTCTTCTCAATCATCCCTCTTGGAACTACCCCTTTCCTCTGCCGCTCCGCGAGAATAAAACGGCTGATCGCGGTGTACAGGAGCCTTTCCTAGAAGTCTAACCCTTGATCATCCGAACTGAAGAAACTTCTTCGTGTTTCCGTCTTTGGTACTTAGAGCATGGGTAACCAATGACGGATGGAACGGAAATGAATCGTGCGAGAAGATGACGATAGCGTGTTCACTTTAATTCGAGTATTTTATCACCTTGCCCTAGGATTTAAGTTCCGATGACGCGTGATATAATTAACAACAGAGTCTCTCACATGTCGAACCATTTGGTACCACAGAGACAGAGAAACATGGATGAAAACTGACCACGAGTCTCGCCCGTGTTGTTCACGTTCTGCCCTATATACAAACCACGTCTCTCGCACGTCAAACTCATGTTCGACCCGATTACCACGTCACGAACTTCACTCGATATTAATCTAATCTCTCGACAATATATCAGAAGACATAAAAGACACTACTTCTATCACAATATTGCAAAATATCCATATCAACTGACCACGAGTCTCACCCGTGTTGTTTACGTTCGGCCCTATCTGCAATCCACGTCTCTCGCACGTCAAACTCATGTTCGACCCGATTACCTCGTCACGAACTTCACTCGATATTAATCTAACCTCTCTACACTATATCAAAAGACGTAAAAGGCACTACTTCTATCACAATATCACAAAATATGCATATCAATTCCAAAAACTAAAATTTACCCAAACTTTCAATCAAAACTAGCACCGATATGTCTTCTAATTCGTAATTCAACCCTCAAGCTCAATACCTAACCTCACTTACCCGCGGAAAGATAAAATGAAAACCTCTCGATGATGCAGGAAATAGCATAAAAAATAACTTCTCCCCTCGAAATGGATCGCAAAAATCGAGAAGTACAATTGCAATGGGAAGTAGAGCCGGGAAGAGGGGAAAAAAGGAGTAGCAACGCAGGCATGTCGGGAACAAGGGTGGCGCTGGGTACGGGGAGCGTAACAAAATTCGACGCAACAACGAAGGGGCGTTCTGAGAGACGCGAGCGGGAGAAATCAAGGCGGAAAACCACGTAACCGCGAAATCGTTTGAACGTGCCTATATCACCCTCGCGCGAGCTACTGCATTTTTTGCACGCAGTTTTAAGCGGTGTCACGGTGGCGGTGTCCGCATGAATGTTCCATGAGCCGCGCCGCGGCCCTCTGGCGGCGCCACACACGCAACTGCGTGCGCCGCTGTTCGAATTCAGACCGCGTAAATCATTGTCCCCACTAGAGGGACGACTTTGTCGCTTCGCATCATGAAAACGCGTCGAATGTCTGTGACCTTCCTTTCTCGGTCTTTTAATCTTATTCCATCGAATTTTTTTCATAGCAGATCAACGATGAATATTTTTTCTCTTCTTTCCAAAATGGAGATTAACAGCAATGGGGATATTCGGTTGAATGATGAACAAATTTTTAAGTAAATTTGATTTTGGGATAATTGTATGCTGACATACATAGTTAAAATTAGAAACTAGAAATTTAAAATTAAAAATTTGAAATTTCCTGGACACTGAAAAGTCGAAATAGCGTATTTCCTCGTGCCTCCAAAATTTTTGGGATTAAATATAAGGAGACTTGAAACGAAAATTTTCGATCAGTGGCGTCGGTATTAAAAATATTTTCAAAACGACTCGAGTATATTCGATATTATTGTTGAATATTGACTATGAATAATGAAATTCTGCAGAAAAATTCTGTCACCAATTCCAATCCGAAAATAAAAGATTCGGAATATAAGACAGAATCAGCAATTAAAATTTTGAAAGTTATAAATGAAAATAACTAAAATTTCGAAATTTTAAAAATCTCCTAAATGCAATAATTCTTGGATATTCGAAAAAATACTGGTAATTTGTAAATCTTTGGACTTGAAATAAATTCGTAATTATTTTATCGTCTGGTATACGAAGTCGTTTATTTCGGGCAGTGTCAATTTTGATTATGGCGCGCGCGGAAAACGATGATAGATGTGTAACAGGAAAAATCACTTCGGCGAAATGAATGGAAAAATAAATAAGTCCCGTTTATATCCCTCTATATGGACGAAATCGGGCATGGAAAATCTTGGCGCTGGCGAAAAACAGTTTATTGGAACTGGCCTCGAACGAACCGGATGTTGCGTTACGAAATGAAAAAGCTACAACGGTAAATATTCATAACTGCAAATGTACCGGAGGAACCGGGTAGAAAGTAAGGGAAATAATTCAGGTAAATAAAGAAATTCCCGTGACACGTCGGGGTAAACAGAAAAACGGATGAAGGAGGGCTAAGAGTTCGTTTCACGCGACTGCCTTGGAACGAAGGTGCCGTTTCAAAGATGAAATCGTCGACTAAACACGTGTTTTCAGACAGGAGTTGTACGATAATTAAAATTTCGCGTGTCTCGTACTGATAATCTCTTTATATTCGGTGAGGATGGTGAAAATCCCAAAATTGAGAATTTGGAACTCGTAAACTGAAATTTTACACTTTCAAAGTTGGAAAATCGGAAAATTGAAAGTTTGGAAAATTTGAAATTTAAAAATTTAATAATTCGGAAATTGGGGCATTCGAATATTCGGAAATTTGAAGATTCAAAGCTCTGGAAACCTAAAAATTCGAAAATTTGGACATTCAGAAACTCTGAAATTTAGAAATTCAAAAATCTAAATATTTGTAAACTCGAAAATTCGAAAATTCGGACATTCAGGAACTCTGAAATCTGGAAGTTCAAGAATCTAAATATTTAGAAACTTGGAAATTCGAAAATTCGGTCATTCAGAAACTCTGAAATTTGGAAATTCAAAAATTTAAACGTACGAAGGTTCAAATATCTGAAAATTAGGAAAATTGGAAATTCGAAAATTCAAAACCCACAAATCCAGAAATTCATAAATTCATAAATTCGAAAATAAAAGGATCCAAATATTTGGAAATTCATAAATTCGAGAATTTAAATATCCAAAAATTCAGAAATTCAGAAATTTGTAAATTCAAGAATTCGAAAATCTAAAAATTTGGAAATTCAGAAGCTCAGAACTTAGAAATAAAAAATTCAAAGATTCCAAAATTTGTTAAATAAGATGTTGATGAAATTGTTGATAATATATACCAAACGTTGGTTTGTCAGGATCAAGAAGCGTAGTTCGATTGGGATTTCCGTCGATGACTGTTCAAGTAGAACAATGTCGAAGAATGGATGGAAGCAGGACAATGTCGGTAGTTGGGCTCAATCCTGAGAAAGAAAATTGGACCGTTCCTCCGGAGCGGAGTCGAATTCAGCCGAAGCAACGACAAAGTAAGTGTCGGATATATTGCATGAGCTGCACGACGGCCACCTTTCGAGAATTCCTTTGGAAGCACAAGACTCTGTCTCCGGCAATGCCGGCACGCGGATGTTGGGACACTTTCAAACGCGCGCAAACGTTTCCAAACAACGTCGACGGAACGTTACGCGGACCTTTGACGCACACCCAAATGCTTTCCCCTGTTCCTTCCTTTCATTTTTTAACTCACCTCTGGAAATCGCGAGACTATGTTTCAGCTATTTCTCCTACTATGCAATTGAGCCGTCAGGTATCGCTGGTTTGCGAATGTTTGAACAGGTTTAACTGGGTCCATACCATACTGGGTTCCTATTAGATTTTTATATTTGTTACTTTATGGTGACTAAATTATTGCTAATGAATATACAAGTGTAAGTTAATGGATTTTTATTAATAATAGCAGTTTTCGTTTCGGATTTGATTTTAGAGGTTAGAATTTACAATTTTTGTAATAGAAGATATGGAATTTTCTTTTCTTTTAATGAAGTCTAATTTTGTGCGATAGGTTTAATGAGTATAATATATCGAATTTAGATAAATTGCTTTTAATATTTGATTTTGTCTAATTATTTTCTGAGCTTAGTGCGATTGGACAGCTACCTCTGGATACCTGTAGATTATAGCTGCCTCTGTTCGAACATTTAGTCTAAGTAAATAAATCTAATTTAACAGATTATTATTTACAAGAATAATAAATTGTATTTTTTAAACCGAATAACAAAACAATGAAATAAATTATGAATTATAAGAAACGACAGTTAACCAAGCTCAAACATAACCTATAATAAGCACATTTAAAAAAGAAAGAAAGAATAACGCATTTACTCTAACAACAAGTAAATAAATTTATTGTAATTATTATTTAAAACAATGGTAAATTGTATTTAGTATTTTATACCGAATAATAAGATATTTAAATAAATTATAGATCCTCGCTAAGAACACAATGAGTGATATACCTATTATTAATTAAGCGTGAACATAACCTATAATCGTCATATAACCACGAAATTTAGGAAAGGAAGAAGCAAAATGAATCATAGCGTTTGAAAAGACAGTTGCATTAACGAATCGTCCGTTATGAAACGATATTACCTAACCCCGGCACGCTTGTTGAAAGACGACCTAACCTAACCTCGGAACCACGCGACAACCTGCAATCGCGGGGACGCAATCGAAAGGCAAGCACGTTGCGATAAAGGCCATGGAGCACGGAAGATCGATATAATCTTTCGAATGGACGGTCGATTAATTCCGCGCGTTATTCCACGAGCCGATTAAATCGCGGTGAATAAACGCGGCAACGCGTCCCGTTCGCGAACGTTCCGAACAAGGTTTGGGCTCCCGGTGGACGTCAAACGCGTGCAACGTGTCCGTAGAACCTGATAATTAATAGCCTTGCGAGGATCAGCGGCGGACGCGTAACTGCGCTATCGATACATCTCTAGTAACGTAGATCGCGCATTACTCAGCCGGCCAACAACTTCAGGCCGAGGAATGCAAATAGCACCCACGCGACGCCACGCGAATTATTAACGTCCCCCGCGGATACACGTGTGTACGGCACTGGTCAGCCGTGTGTGCATCAGGTGTAGATTATGGACTATCGCGTACACTGGAAATTTTGGAATTTGGGGGGTTTGGGAGTGGAGATTAGTATGTTGATTTTTGACTAATTTGGGTAATATGGAACTCCTTTTTTTTAATTATTATTATTATTATTATTATTGGTTGATAGTTTTTTGTATTGTCAGAGGTTTTGAATGTCTTTGAATGTATAGGGTGTCAATTATGGACTATGATGTATCATAAAAATTTTAGAAATCAATTGATGAGGGGGTGGAGACGAGTATATTGATTTTTGACTAATTTGAGTAATATGGAACTGCTTTTTTAATTATTATTATTATTATTGATTGACAGTTTTTTGTATTGTCAGAAGATTCGAATATTTTTGAATATATGGTGTGTCGACAATAAACTACTTTTTACCGTGGAAATTTTAAAATTCGATGGCTGAGGGAGTGAACATGAAAGTGTATATCCTTTTTCAAATAATTTTAGGTTATGTAGAATATTTTCTTTTTCTTTTTCTCTTTTATTATTGATTAATAGAAATTAAATGAATTTACCTGTTCTCATCTCTCAGAAAAATTCCAGACTCTTCCTAATTTTACCCAAAATACAAAAATCGTGTGTGATACTGTGCAAATATCGAAATATGTGGAAAAAGTGCGAAAAAGAAAGATACCAGATAATACAGTTTAATTTAAAAAGATAAAATGGTCACATAATTATATCCGAGCGGAGTTATCTCACTTCCATGCGATTTCGCAGTTACATGATCACCGATGCAGTGATCAATCAGCATGTAAAAAAATATCGAGCTTTGGTAACGCGAACAATGCATCGTTCCGGCAATATCTACACCGCCGATTCCACTCAGCCTTTCGCCGATGTTTCCCGAACTTTTTTCCGCGGTATCAATTATTCCCGGGTAACATATCGGGCCGAAACGTCGATTTCTCCATTTAACCCGAGCTTTACATTGTCAATTGCAGAGATAAAGCAAGCAAGCGCCTTTCCCTTCGTGGGAATCGTTCGTAAGCGTTGTAAATTTATCACGTCCAGCTTGTCACGAGCAAACCCGTGCCAGGACGGGGAAAATCAAATTTTCCCAACGGGGAAACAACGAGCGATCTTGAACGCTGCCCAAAGTGGGTCTTTGAAATTGTCCTCAAGAGATAAATGCAGCTTTCATCTCGTCCTTGACGCTTTTCTGATATTATTCCCTCGACGATCTTGCGGAGTAACGAAATCGATCAGACGTTTCCATTAATTCCTCTTGATAATCTTCTGTTGGAACTTTAACAAGTTCCACTTGCTGATTTTTCGATGAACAGTGAGGTGTGCTTGTGTTACATGGTGTCTATACATTGGTGCATCGTTACGCTTAAGATCATTAGACAGTGCTTATTTTATTTTATTTTACTTATTTCTAATTGTATATTTTATTTTATCTTATTTACTTTTAATTTCATATTTTATTTTATTTTATCTTATTTATTTTCAATTGTATATTTTATTTTATCTTATTCTATCTTATTTAATTATTTAACTTCATGTTTTATTTTATTTTATCTTATTTATTTTCAATTGCATGTTTTATTTTATTTATATGTTATTCACTTTAAATTGTATATCTTATTTTATCTTATTTGCTTTTAACTTCATATTTTATTTTATTTTATCTTATTTACTTTTAATTGTACATTTTATTTTTTTTATTTTGAATTGTATATCTTATTTTATCTTATTTACTTTTAACTTCATATTTTAGTTTATTTTATCCTATTTATTTTTAATTGTGCATTCTATTTTATTTATATGTTACTTACTTTGAATTGTATATTTTATTTTATTTTATCTTATTTATTTTTGATTGTATATTTTATTTTATTTTATTTTATTTTATTTATACTAAATAATAATTTTTGTTATAATTCATAAGGACATGATGTAACAAACATTATGACAAAATGTGTGTGATATAAATGGAAGCTATAGTAATACTTTTCCTTTTGCTATGCCTTCACCAATGGACCTCCCCAAACTCTTAAAATACACACAACACTGGTGCAACCACAACAGAATGCAGTACATACAACAGTCTCTTGTTTTTACAAATGTCAATGCTATTCTGCGTCAACCCGAGTCAACAATGTAATTCTAACCCTAGAACAAACGCTGCATCCTTCGAAAAAGGAAAATCGAACAGAGATCGCTGGACCAGTGTCATTCTGCACCCAATGTAACTCTAGCTTCAAAACCGATGCTTTACTCTTCCAAATAAAAAAAAAAAGTTTGATCGGAAGCAAAAATCAAAAAGCGGTCGTGGAATTCGCGTCATTCCGAATCCAATAAAACACCTGTTCTAAAAATAGCGATTTATTGTATTAAATCATAAGGAGAAATAAAACAATTAACAACAATTAATGTTACTCTACATCTCGTGCATATTCGGATCTAAACTCAAAGTCCAAGCACAACTTGTATCATACCTATTTCATCCTCATCTATCATTCCTAAACTCTATTTCACTTTAATGTTACTCTACATCTCGTGCATATTCGGATCTAAACTCAAAGTCCAAGCACAACTTGTATACCTATTTCATCCTCATCCATCATTCCTAAACTCTATCTCAACTTCCATCGTATCCCAAAAAACAGGTCATAGACTCATCAAACACACTTTATCCTCACCCAACACATCTCAACTCTATCCTATCTTACATCCAGCCCCCGAAAACGAGTCATAAAATCGTCAAACCTGTTTCAATTTCATTCACTCCACCTGTACTCTATCCCAACTTGTGTCCAGTCCCTAGAAACGGACCATGGACTCATCAAACTCACTTCGTTCTCAACCACCCTACCTACAACACTCTATCCCAACTTCAATTGTATCTCAAAAGCAGGTCATATACTCATCAATCACACTTTATCCTCACCTAACTTACCTGTACTCTATCCTACCCTGCGTTCAACGCCGAAAATCAAGATATAAACTCATCAAACCCACTTCACTCTCATCCACTCCATCTGAGCTCTATCCCAACTTGCATCCAGCCCCAAAAAACAGGTCATAGACTCACCAAACTCACTTCATTCTCATCCAGCCCACCTAAACTCTGTTCAAACTTGCGTCCAACCCCAAAAAACAGATCTTAAATTCATCAAACTCACTTCATTCTCATCCACCCCTCCTGAACTCTGTCTCAACTTCAGTGCATCTCCAAGAAACACGTCATAAACTCATCAAACCCACTTCACTCTCATCGACCCCACCTAAACTCTATCCTAACTTGCTTCCAGCCTCAAAAAACAAGTCATAGACTCGTCTAACCTGTTTTATTCTCATTCACCTCACCTATACTCTATCCCAACTTACGTCCAGCCCCAAAAAACAGATGATAGATTCATCAAACTCACTTCGTTCTCATCCAGCCCACCTAAACTCTATCCCAACTAACGTCCAACTCAAAAGAACAAGTCGTAAACTCATCAGCCCATGATCATCGAAGCAAGAATCACGAGAGCGAGACAAACACCACCTCGCGTGACGCTGAACGAAGGCGACGAGCCCTGGCTGAGGACGCTGCGCGCGGGGAATGCAATCTGAAGGGAATAAACGCATTCACGGCGTCGTAACAGAGCAGCGTCGGTTTATCCGTAAACAATGACGCGGCGCTGCGCGCAACTGTGTTCCGGTCTACGCTGTCACAAGTTATCTCTCTCACTTTTCACCCTCCGCCCTGCACCGTCGCCGCCATCGTCGCCGCCGCTGCTACTCTATTCAATTACACCGGAGACCAGAGCAGGCACACGGGTTGCAACTGCGCCGGCAGATGCATTCACCGGCCGCGTATAGAACGCGCTCGTCTGCGTCTTCGCGTGCATTCAGCCGCTCTCTGGTAAACGACGCACCGACAAACTCCACAGACGCGATACGCTCGTGCCGGCGTTTATGCGAGCCCGGCTCCCGCTTTGTCTGCCTACTGCACACGCCATGCACTGATTTTTCTAATTGCACCGGGTACTATCGACGCGTTCGCGATTGGTAATTTTATTCGCAGCCCGCGGCAACCGAAGCTTTGGAGTCCTGTATCGACTCTGTATCTCGTACAGGAACCTGATTACAATGAAAGGGACTAGGTACTGGTAGTGTTCCTTCCATGCTCACGCAGAAATAGGAATCATTCTAAGGGAACACTCGAGACTCGCTTGAACTGCTCTACGCAGTTCCTTTTATCTTATTTGCCTCTATCTCTGGTTAGGTTAGGTTAGGTTAAACACAAGTCGGGATTTGTCACCAGTGAGAGGATTTCGAGTGCTGAAACGTGATAATGTCGAAGGTCTAATGATGTAGCTAGTAGATTTAGCCCCAAAGTGGGGATAAACCTCCAAATGTTAACTGTCAGGTCCTTAAAGGAGTAACTTATGTTTCTGGACGCCATTGGTGAATAATAGTATGGTATAAATTAGGTATACTAACAGTCGAAAGCATCATTAATTGAAAGATAGGAATATATAAGCTTGATTCCTGTTTGCTTTGTTGCTTATGACAGTCTTACGGTGAGTTTGCACTTAACTCACTAGCGCCACCACGGCGCGTATCTACAGTAAGCCTATCGTAAAAATCGGATATATTATTGAATTATGTTCTACTTTTATGGACACAATCTTACAGTTTCCTTCTTATTACACCTATCAAGGGGTTGAATTTGGAAAATACAAGTATTCGAATACTCTGCACTACTTATTAGAATTAATTCAAATAAATATATTCGAGAAATTATTTTTCGAAATATTCCCCTGATAATTGCCATACATATTCCACTTTAAAATAAATTTCTACGCAATTACGAACACAGATCTAACCATTCTATTTTCCTCTATAAATCTTCGAAAACGTTTCACATTATTAATCAAAATAAATTTATTTTTTTCAAATTCCTGGATTTTTAATCTTCTCACTTCTTTCAACTATGAAACAACATACGTCGTTTCACTAATTAATGCGATCAAAATTGTACGTTCTAGATATTTAATGAATTCAACATTTTTCATTTTGATTATTATCACTTGCCATAATCCGTTTACCTATTTGCTTATCGTAAATCGTTGGTCTCTAAAATGCTATAAAATAGAATTGACAGCGACCGAATGAAAATCCCGACCACTTCGTTACGCAACGGGGAAAGTGTCGAAAAACACCACTGTGTTTCTCCGAGCGCTGTTCCATTTTTATTTTTTTTTTTCGCTTTTCTATTTCGCTCCTCTCCGTCGCAACGTTTATGCCCCGCGGTTCTTGTCTCGCCGTTGAAAAATGTTTAACTCGTTTATCCGGTGTAATTCGTGCGCGGACTTGCGCTGCCTCCTGAGGGGCAACTTGCCCAATAAAATTTAATTTGCACCAAGTATCGCGGCTCGTAGCCGTTCCCCGACCGATGCAACCCCCTGCCCGCCAGGGTGGAAATGAAACCGCCGCCGCGAAACGCCATGGAATTTCGCCGCTTGTTAAAGCGTTGTTTGATCGACCTTTATCGGTAGGCTGGCCGTCGAAAATGTTTCTCGATATTTTTTTCATTCGCCCCTGATGCCGCGCCCCCTATTCGCCCCTCGGTGCGTTACACCCGCGTAGACAGCGTTGCGAATGAATATGTAAGTTTCCGATATACAGGGTGGCCGGATGGGATTGCAGTCGGCGATGGAATCGAGCATAGGACGAGTCTAGGCGAAAAAATATAGTGGGATTTTAATTAAGTCGAGGAAAATAGAGTGGAGTGCTAATTGGATCGATTATGCTATGGGGCGAAGTGGTTAAGTATAGTTTTCGAATTTTTCGAAATTTTAGGGGGTGAGTATTGGATTAGGGGCGAACTAGGTCAAATACTAAAGTGATTTATTATAGTTTTTGATTTTTTATTAATTTTGGTGTCTCGGTGATGTATTGGTAGTTAAGAATGACACAGAGCGAAGTAATTGACTATAGTTTACGAATTTTTCGAAATTTTGGGGGGTGAGTATTGGATTAGGGACTAACTAGGTTATAGACTAATGTGATTACCTATGAGTTTCGAATTTTTATTAATTTTGGTGGAGCACTATAGGGTTGGTGACTAATTAAGTCACAGATTGCAGTGATTAACTATATTTTTTGATATTTTAGTATTCCAATATTGGATTGATGGCTAGCTAGATGACAGAGCAAAGTGAATAACTATAGTTATCAAATTTTTATTAATTTCGGTATAGCAATACAGTGTTGGTAGTTAAGTGAGTAATAGATCATAGTGATTAACTATAGTTGTCGAATTTTTCGGAATTTTGGTATCTCAGTTTTGAATTGGCAGCTAACTAGATCACAGACCAAAATGATTTACTATAATTTTCGAATTTTTATCAATTATGGTATCTTAGTGCTGTGATGGTAGTTAATTAAATTCCACAGCAAAGTGATTAACTATAGTTCTCGAATTTTTTAAAATTTTGAAAACTTTTTGGAAATTTGGAATCTTTTGAAATCTCCCGAACTCCATATAAATTTTTCCTTTGTAGAAAAAATAAAGCAAAAATTTTGCAACGTAGTAACTTTGTCAAAAATTGAAAAATACATAAGCACAGAAAAATTAATAAAATAAAAATTTGGAAACTTTTAAAATCTTCGAAACTCCATATAAATTCTTCCTTTCTAGAAAAAATAAAGCAAAAATTCTCTGATATAGTAATTTTGTCAAACATAAAACTACTTTTTTACACGGTAGACACTGCATAAATTATAACTCGAGTTGCTCGTATTTCACCTTATTGCTTACTGTCCTCTATTTTAAAACACTTTGACAATGATCATTTGGAAAAGTTGGTGAACAGAATTTTCATCGTCAAAGCAAAATATACGACGAACAATGACAAGCATAGAGGCGAGCGAAAATATGTTCCACAGAAATATTTTCGTTCGATATTCAACTTTCAATCTCCGATGCTCCCCTATAATAAATCCGGTCGAAAATAACTACAGAGATACATTTTTCACGATGCAATAAAAAAACAAGGGAAACGAAGTTTATTGAATCGCTCGTTTAAGCTTTATTTAATCACTTCAAAACACGCGAGGGTTAATAAAGAAAGGTTCGATATTTATGAAATAAACGTTTCACGTCATCGAAATGATCTTATACCGTTATTTATACAACGCTTTTAGCGCGTTAACGAAAACCAGGAAATTAAATTGGAAACTTTACTTTGTTCAATAAGTTATTTCCTTCGTACATTATATTTAGACTCCAATAGCGAGCTATTAATAATAAACAATATTCTCTTGGCTGCTTGTATCGAGAATCTTTATAATAAAACGTGTGTTATTTTTAAGTATGAATTTTTGAATTACTTCTATATAACAAATAAATTTAATGTACCTTTAGAGAATTAATAAATGTACATATATAGGTATAAAAAATCCTGAATGCTTTTAATTGCTATGAAACAACTGTCACATAAGTGGGCGCCAATTTTAGTTCTAATTTTACATTATAAATACAATTTTATTTAATTTTTCTAATATATATTAGATTTTTTAGATAACACATTCATCTTAAGTGGATGGAGTGAACACACAAACAGAGGCACACATTTAACTATATATAGATTATTTTTAATTTATAAATTATAAAAATATAATTTATTATTTGCAAATTTAGAAACTTTAATTTCTCTAATAAAAAGTGCAAATGACTATTTTCCTATTTTTAAACACTTTTTTAAATCACAATAACATAATTTATTATTTGCAAATCCAGAAACCTTAGTTCCTTTGATAAAAAGGTACAAATGACTATTTTCCTATTTTTATATATTTTTTGTAATCTCAGTAATATAATTTATTATTTGAAAATTCAGAAAAATTAGTTCGTCTGATAAAAAGTACAAATGACTATTTGCCTATTTCTAAATACCTTTTTAAATCACAATAACATAATTTATTATTTGCAAATTTAGAAAATTTTTTTCTTCTAATAAAAAATACAAATGGCAATTTTTATATTTTTGTATATTTTTGTAAATTACAATAATATAATTTATTATTTGCAAATGTATAAACTTTAATTCTTCTGATAAAAGATACAAATGGAAATTTTTATATTTTTATATATTTTTTAAAATCACAATAATAAAATTTATTATTTGCAAATTCAAAAGCTTTAGTTCCTCTGATAAAAGGTACAAATGACAATTTTTATATTTCTATATATTATTTTACTCTTCTTCTACTCCAGATAAAAGAGGAACGAACATGCTACGTAGCACATACAAAGGAGAGATCAGACAAATTAACGATACAGTTCACGAACAGACGACCAAACGAGTCATACCCTCTGTCATTTACCCAAACAATAATTCCAAACTTCTATATCCGACCATCCATTAAATCGTGCTTCCGACAAGTATGTCTCTATCTCTAAACACCGCTGTTTGCACGTCACAGCAGCACGCCGAAACTTAATGAGCAAATAGATCGGATGCTGCATGGATCATCGACGACCGACTTTGCAGAACCTAATTAAACTGTTTATAATTACTGACTAATATTTGCGAGACTGTCGCTGCATTTGGTATTAGAAACAAATCGTTGAAAATCAATTTTCTCCAATACAAAACCGACTTCGAAAAACCTTGAAAGTATCCATTAAAAAGAAAAATTATTTCACCATTTCACTGAGTGTTGATATTTAATTTTCTACAATATTCCACATTCTATCTCGACAAATTCATAATTAAAATATGCTTTTGAAAGGTACTAAAAATTTGATTGCACTTTCATATTTTTTTAAAGAATATAATTCGCAGTGAAAAAATCAGGAATAAAATAAAATATCAGTTTGAATTATAGATTTCGTAGAATTTTCAAAAGGTAAAGGATAAAATTGAAATTTTTAAATTGTCGAATTGCAAAAATATCGTAGAAATGTAGATTTAAAAATTCGCAAATTATTGCAAAGGGTAGATCCGCGAGAGTTTTGATATTGTTGCTGACAGGGAAATTTGTAGTTAGGGAAAGGTATGGAGGTATTGTAAATGATTAAAATGGAAATTTTGTTGAACTTGTTAAACTTTTGTTTCTCGGTTATTGTACGCCCGCAGTTACGTCAATATGTCAATTTATATTCGCTCGATCACTCTCGCGCAATTCGGGTTTAATTACTTTTAATAATCGATAACCAAGTGGAAGTAAATTAGTATGTAACGATATATAAATATTCCTGCATTGCAACCATATATAATTATTCCCACGTTAATTTATTATTAATGTTATACCACGACATTTCGATCGATTCGGGATGTGATTGTCAAAACAGCGTAAATTAACGAGAAACTAATCAACAAAAGCAATATCGTTTTCTCATGGAATTAGTATATTACAAGTTTAATCGGTTAGGTTAATTCATGATTCCTATTTTACAATGTTAATTCATATTTTCGAATATTAATTTTGCGACAAAACGATTTTGAACAAAATTATTTCGAATTCCGATGAATTATTTCGAATGTTAAAAAGTATTATCAATTTTCATACTTCATCTCGAATTTTTGTTAACTAGTTATACTTGAATTATGAGAAATTCTTTTGAATTTCTGGAAGCTACACTAAATTCCAAATTTCTAAATTCTAATTCTAATTCCATTCTATTTTATTCTATTCTAAATTTCGAGAAATTATTTCGAATTTTTAAAAAACATTCTGAAAATAATATAAATTAATATGAATAATATGATATAACATAACAAATATAATAAGTAAATAATATAATACAAATTATTTTAATATTCTATAATTTATTTGAAAGTTTCTTTGGAACCAATTCCGAATTTTTATAAATTATTTCAGCCTTCTACAAGTCACTTCGAATTTTCGCAAATTATTTTTAATTTCCGTAAATCGTTTAAAATTTCTATAACCTATTTCGAATCTTTATAAATTATTTTAGGTTCCCATAAACAATTTCAAACTTCCACGAGCAACTTCGAATTTTCTCAGACCATTCAAAACTCCTTTAAAAATATTTCAATTTTCTACAATCTACCTCGAACTTGCCCAAATTATATTTTCACTCTACAAATTAATTCGAATCTCTACAAATCACCCTAAACTCCTACAAACAATACTCGACTTGCACAAATCGTTTTAAATTTCCACAACCCCTTAATCATAACTTCTAACCAAACAATGCCTAATTTATAACTAACTTACAACTAATATTTCTTTTCTTTTTATTAAAGAAATAATTGCTCTTATTGTTATTCGTATTTCATCCACCACTAACACAAACCACCCCTAAAATAATAGAAAAGATAAGAAATTGTTAGTGGTGGATGAAATTTAGTAACAATAAAACCAATTCTTTATTTAATTAGAAAGATTATAAAACACAAATATAACGTTTAAATATAATTAATTTCTCACAATTATTCTATCACAGGACTTCTCACTGTTATAACTCAATTGCAACTAACGTATACCAAATCACTCTCTTTTTTACTTTCTTCTCCATACATTACATTGACATATACAATTCACACACACCTCAATCATTACACGCATACTCATTTATCATAATAACCTGAATTCATTACATATTGGAATCCCATGCATACTTGTTCCACTCATGCCACCACATATGTACTTAAAAATCTATGTGACCACTACCACAGAAATATCCAAAATCTAGATAAATCGATCGATTCGATATCCCAGGACCTTCGAATCCGCTATCATCGTTACTCTCCCACCCCTGCACCTACCCTCCCATCATCGTCATCGTCAGGATTTCCACAGACCTCGCAAACACCGACGGAGAGGGACTCGCGAGGCACGATTAAAACGTATGATAAACCTTCGAGCTCGATTCATGGTTAGAAAAAACTTAATTGCCAGCCAGATGGGTGTTGTGCACACGTACGGAAACGCAAACACGCTCGCGGGACAGAGTCAAAGGGGGTGAAAAGGGGAGAAAGTGAGCGACGCGAGTTGCAGCCGGCTTAAATATTCATCCGAGATCAATCGAGCAGATTTGCAATTTCGGAGCGTTTGTACTGCACGAACGAGCCGGAATAAACTGTCGGCTACTTCATTTTACATGAAACTTTCTTCCCCCACCCTCTCTGCCTCCTCTCTCGCGCTGTCTCTTTTATTCTTTTTTCTCTTTTTTTTTTTTCATTTCGCCGTATAAAATCCTCTGTCCAGCGAAATTAAGATGCAAATAGAATTTCAGAGTAGTTAGAAGAGCGTTTGGAAAAAGGACAGTGTGCTCGTGAAGAAAGGATATTAGTTTCCTACGTTTCGGGAAACGAAGTGGCTGCCGTTTCCACGTGTAATTACTCGCGTTATTTTGTTTCGCGAAATCTGCCTTTTCTGATTTAATCGGTGGTAGAGGTAATCGGTGTTCCAGGTTGAAGTCAGAGATTGCTAATTTTGCATAGGTGAACAATTTTATTGAAAATTAATTTTTAAAGAATTTGTGGGAAATGGGAAAATAATTATTCATTCGTGATCACTCCATTTTTAATTTATGGAAAATTATTTAGGATGCGAAAAATGGAGATGTTGTTAATATTGATAGGTAATATTATTATTTTATATTGAATAAAAAAATTGAAAGAAATAGAAGAATTATATTTTCTATAAATATTTTAATTTACAAGTAATTTATTAAAATAAGTATGGTAAATTTTGTAATTTCGATCCTAATTTTATTTTAGAATTTTATTGCAAATTAATTTTTAAAAGATTGGTGGAAAATGGGAGAATAATTATTCATTTATGATCACTTCGCTTTTAATTTGTAGCAAATTATTTAGAATACGAAGAATGGAAATGTTGTTAATATTACTAGGTAGTATTATTATTTTATATAGAGAAGTGCATAAATAATTAAAATTTAATACGAATACTATTCACTTTGAAATGGAAAAATAAAAGAATTGTATTTTCCATAAATATTTCAATTTATAAACAATTTATTAAAATAAGGATGGTAAATTTTGTAATTTTTATCCTAATTTTATTCAATATTCAAAATCTGAGTAACTTCCCTCACAGCAAGTATAATAAATGAAATGATGAATAAAAATACTTGGACTGCTCAAAATTATTATTTTTCTATCTACTAATTTTCTATACACTACGAATTATTATTACAAATAATATAATGTACATACAGATATTATTTACAATTGTAAAAATGAAAGGAAATATTACTAACAAGAAACAGAAGAATTATATTTTCCATAAATATTTTATCAAATAATTTATCGAAATAAGGATGCTCTATTTCCAGGTACACTAGGATGTACACACGAATTTCTACTTAAAAATTCCTCATCAAGTATGCTACCTGAGATTACTATATTCCGTGCTAATTAGCTATAACATTAATTACCATACTTCATACCAAAATTTAATTTTATTAAATCTCAGAATAATTAATAACACCATTTACTTAAACTTAATATTAGTTAATTATACTTGAACATAATTACATTAATACACTAACAGATTGCATTGCAATAAATCATAGTTAATTTCAACCACGTTTTCGAATGCAATTTCAAACACAAAATACCCCTTCCAAGTCTGAAACCAATCTCGACCAATAATTCCCAAATACCAATTACATTTCCAAAATGGAAATTACAATTCTGCCGGCACCTCGATACTCGAATAAAATATAAGGAGCTACGGGCAATAATGATTTCAGTGGATCCGAAATAGCATAAAGGAATCAGGATTCAACAGCGAGCCATCCAATTTGTACTTTCCTTGTTCATTCAAATTTATGCAAACATTTCGATCTGAGCCTTCCTATGCAAAAGGCGCGTCGCTTTAATTATCGCAGTTCGAAGGATTATATTTCCCGCTTTGAATCACCGTCCGCTAAACGTTGTTTTTGATTAATATTCATCCGGACAAGAAGGGAGGCCAGCAAACGGAAAATATGAATCTCGATAACTTGAAGCCTCCGATTCCTTTATTGCTCGTCCTAGTTTCCCTGGGAAACGCCGGCGATCCGGTTACATCATAATTAAAGTCACTCGCGGGTCTTCGAGACGACTAACGATATCCTCTTCTTCGTGCTCCTGAGGATCGTCTTCTTGGCACGGCCGGGGTTGGGGCGCGGAGGAGACGGCCGCGGAAACGCGAGACTCTCTCGATCTCCACGATCGAGATGATTGTCGTGACACGGAGGCACTGTTTGCGCGGGTAGAAGTGATATCTTTGTGGAAATTCATTTTTCAGGGACTCTGCTTGTTTTCCAGCAAATTAATCTTTCGTCCACTGCGATTATTTTTCTGGCAGATTATCTTTTTGATAATAACTAGGATTATTTTTGAGGATACCAATTTTCTATTTATCGTGATTGTGTTTTAGGGAAGAAATTTGTCGTGTATTCTGATTATTTTTGAGGAAATTAATTTGTCGTGGGCTGTGATTATTTTTTGGGAAATTATTTCGTTGGACATTGCAGCTTTTTTTTTTTAGGGAATTCATTTTTTGTGAGCTGCCATTAATTTTTAGGAAATTATCTTTTTGTGGGCTGCGATTATTTTTTAATAAATTATTTTTTTGTGTGCTGCGATTATTTTTCAGGAAATTATCTTTTTGTGGGCTGCGATTATTTTTTAAGAAAATATCCTTTTGTGAGCAGTGATTATTCTTTAGGAAATTATCTTTTTGTGGGCTGTGACTATTTTTCAGGAAACTAATTTTCTGTCTATCACAACTGTGTTTTAGAGAGGTAATTTGTTACGCATTGTGATTATTTTTGTGCAAATTAATATCCTGTGACTGTGATTATATTTTAGGAAATTTTCGTTCACTATGACTATTTTTGAGGAAATTAATTGCGTGAGAACTGTAATTAATTCTGCAAAAATTATTTTTTTGTGGGCTACGATAAATTTGTTGCTCACTGTAATTATTTCTCAGAAAATCAATTATTTATGGCCTGTAATTATCTTCTAGGAAATTACTTTACCCTGCACTGTGAATATTTTTGAGGAAATTAATTTCTTCTCGACTATAATTAACTTTGAGGAAACTAAATTTTCTGTCTACTGTGATTATCCTTTAGAAAAGTAATTTCTTGTATACTGTGATTATTTTGAGGAAATTATTTTGTAGTGAATATTTAAGGAAAATAGTTAACTGTAAAATGTAATTATTTTCGAGAAAAATAATTTTTTGTGGATTCTGATTATTCTTAAGGAAAAACTCTGCGAACTACAGAGTGTACTATCATTTTGTCGCGTGCCAGACAAACGCAAACAAATATAAATGAAAACATTGGAATATTTATGAAATAATTTTTAATACACGAAATTACAGAAACTTCCCAACGCAGAAGCAGAAAAATTGTGTTCCTTTACAAATAGTCTCTAGAATAAACAAAAATATCGTAAGTATGATTACCATAAAAATTCCAATAACCTAATTCCTCGGAAGTACAACTTCCCCAAAGAACTACAAACACCGTAAATTCCAGAGGCACAAAATATTCACAAAAATTCCCCTATACGACCAAACAAAATCCCAATTAAACGAGGAAGATGAAAATACGTAATTCGTTGGATCCAAAGAAGATCCAAGCAAACCACCCCTGAGCAAGCCTCCCTCTCACCCAATTACGACGAGCTATCGATCGAAAACAGCATACAGCCGTGATTCGTAAGCGTCGTCTGGTGGGTCTGTGTGGAAAAATTCGTGGCTGCAAACAGAAATCGTGGACGTGCGATCGACGTCGTTTGTCTCGCGCGCGATACGAATCGCGCTCTGTTCGGACGCGTGAAAACGTACATACGCTCGCTCGAAGACGAGCGCAGAATGGGCAGACTGGTCGATAACGGGCGGAAAAAGCGAGGAGCAAAACCGGGGAAAAACGAGACCGAAAAAAACATAATGAAAATCGCGTTTTTCGATAAACGAATGAACGGCGAGGCTGGTGGAACGCGTGGATATTCCAGGATCACGCGCCAGTACAATTCCCGACTTTCGGAAAAACTCACGGAAGACACCAAAAACCAGGAACCAAACCAACAAGCCCCAACTAATAACCCATCGCGCAAAAATTTCCCAAAACACCGGCAGAGAAAGAATAAAAATAAAAATCCGAGACGAAGCAACCCTCTGTCCAGGCGCCATCTTTGCTGCATCTCCAAAATCGACCACTCGCACGGTGCTCGCGAACATCGGCACAGACATGTCTGCCGAAGAAGAAGACGAAGAGCAGCGAAGGAAACGAACGCCGGGGGTAGAGACAGCGTTCGTGAGACAGAGATGAAGAGAGAAGAGGACACGCGGGAAGAAAGACTCGAGGGGTTGGCGGAGCGGGTGTAGGGGGTGGGTTGGAAAAAATAAAATCATTGGAGGAGTGTAGAGGCAACAAAGAGGACGGGGTACCGGGGAAGAATAAGTCGAAACCAAGGAGAGAAACGGTGAAAAGGGCGGCGTGGGAGGGGTGAATTAAATAGGGTAAGAAAAAAGAGGCAAGGGGGCGAAAGAAAAGGAAACCGCGCGGCTACAATTAGGGGGAGAAAGAGCGAGGCTTAAACGGAGGCCAGACTGACGGACTCGGAGAGGACAGACGAGGAGAGAGGACCGGAAGGAGACGGGCAGACGGACGGACAGACAAACGGAGGGAGAGAGACAGGGAAGACAGGGAGGTGGAGGAAGAGGGGTTGAAAGACAGGGAGGAGGAAGGGAGACAAAGAGAAGAGGGAAGTAGGAAAGAAAGGGGTGGAAAGCGAAGGAGGTGGACGAGGAGCTGGAGGATGAGGCGGAGTGGTTGAGAGGGGCCGGGAAGATAGAGCAAAGGGTGGAAAGAGAGAGGTGAGTTGGAAAAAGGGAGAGAGCTGAGGCAGACTATAATGGAGAGCGAAAAAGAAAGAGGAAGCGTGGAGAGAGCGCGGAGGGTAGAGAGAGAGACGTGACGCGTGGCATCACGTGGTGTATTGATCGTCGCGCAGCATCCACGAGAGCCATTCCGGCTGCCAACCTTCCTACCTACCCCAAGCACTACCCCTTTCCCTCAACCCACCCTCCGCCCCACCCACTTGCCTCCAGACCACCATTCTCCTCCGGCCGCCTTCCCTTCGACCCTCTGCGCGCTGCTCCTGCAACAAACCCACCCCGCGCCCCCAAACACCCCCCGACTCGCCTGCAAGCCCCCGGCGAAACCCCGTCAGACATCCATCGTCGTGTATCCAGCGAGTTAATTATTAAATGCATCGTCGTGCCTGCCAGGCCCTGCAATACGTCCCTTCCATCCACCGCCACCTCGTCCCTTTGCCACCCTTCGCCACCCTTCGCCACCCTTCGCCATTCTCGGCCATCTCGCGTGCTCCTTCTCGCCCCCGCCTCTCTTCCTCGCGCTGCAGCCGATTCACGTGCAGTCACTTCATCTTCCGGACTGGCTCGTGTAAATGCTGCAAAGGAACGGTCGATCGGCAACTTTCGGTTATTCAGCCGGACCCCACGATCGATCGCCAGTTGCGTAAGAGCTAGAACAGTGGACACTCGCGATTTCGAGTTCACACGCTCAGGGGTTGCTTCGATTTTTGAGTCCGGTTTCGCCCGCTCGAGTGTCCACGAGTGTTTTCCTAAGCTTCGATGCTCGTTGGCTCGTCCGTGCCACCGGGGTGAGATCGGGAAACTTTTATTCCTCTTTGGTGCATGAGATTCAGGGCCGCGGAGAGTGTGCGAGATTTTCTAAGGGTTCCGACGGATTTTTCATAGTTTGTAACCAGGGTTTATTCGGTCTTGTTCCGTCACTGGCGAGAGTCGGAGAATGGGCAGGTTATGGTAATTTAAATGGAATGTGTAATTTTTGTTTATTTTTAATTGGAAGATTGGGGAGATTGAGGTTATGTGATATTCTTAATTATTGTTTCAAGAGGGGGTTTTTAAAGAAGGGTTGTAAGGAGATGCACTTTGGAGGAGGCTTTAGTGTGAGGTTATTAGCATGATCATGTGGTACGTAAGTATTCGCAATATATAAAAATTGCAGGACAATATGAAGAACGCTGAGAAAATTAGTGGAATCACGATTAAATCCAATTTTTAATTATTGGTTACTAATTATTTTGTCAAATGTCAACAAATGTATACACTTACTGTACATAAGAGGGCTTACAATATAGGAAATTTACAATATTCATAAAATACATACAATATATACATTATACAAAAGGAACACATACTGCACATAAAAGTGTTCTTTTTGAATATCTAGATTTTGTATATTTTATGCAATTAGTGTCACTTTCATGTACAGTAAGTGTATACATTTTATTAAGATTTGACGAAATAATTAATAACCAATAATTAAATATCGAGAAAATTAGTCGAATATTGATTAAATCCAATTTTTAATTCGTAGTTATTAATTATTTTGTCAAATGTCAACAAATGCATACACTTACTGTACATAAAAGTGCTTACAATATTATTATTATTGTATACAGTATACAAAATTTACAATATTCATAAAATACAAACAATATATACATTATACAAAAGGAACACATACTGCACATAAAAGTGTTTCTTTCGAATATCTAAATTTTGTACATTTTATTGCAGTAAGTGTCACTTTCATGTACAGTAAGTGTATACATTTTATTGACATTTGACAAAATAATTAATAACCAAGAATTAAAAATTGGATTTAATCGTGATTCGATTATTGTTTACGATACACAGAAATTCATATATTCCTCGTCTCCTTATTGGACTAAATTACAAAATGGTGGAGTCTGCTAGACACTCATGTGAATACTTCCCATTTGAAATTTTCCTAGTTAAAAAATTTGGCATCGTGTCTAAATAGAAAATAAAAACGTAGAGAAATTAAGGGATATTATATGAAAAAGAAATATTTCTGAATTAGTATAAAAATATTAGTTTCAAATTACTATTAATCACGGACTAATTCGAACTGTTTTGCTGTTAAATGGCGCGAAATTGGGCGAGATTTAATCAGATACTGTCCGAGAATTATCAGATCGGGGTATTAATTTCGAAACTCGTTAGTATTATTTTGGATCTCGTATTAAAATTCTGGCCAGGTGGCGAGAATGAAATTGATTTGTCGATTCGTTGTAATTCGCATAATTACAGTTCGTTCGACAATGATATTCGTGATTTATGAGAAAATTAACGAATTTACGAGTCCATGGAGTTCGAAACTCGCGATTCCATCGCGGATCTTGCTTCTGTTTAATCGATACATATGCAAACCGTGACATCGCGAATTCCTCAACATTCCACGCAGCTTACATATTTCTCGTGCAGAATGAATTTTTACAAAGGACGATCGTGAGAGGCTTAAAAAAGAACGGATTCAAATGATAATAGCCAATGAATATAAACATGTATGAATATCTATATTTATTAAAAACAGAAAACTCGCGGAGTTTAAAATTTAAATATCACGGGGTTGCTTTTATACACCGCTCGTTTTAAAATCAACCCCTTTATTCCGATAAATCGAAATGTCTGGATTTTAACGAACTCGTAAATTACATATTTATGAACGTAGAAACTGCACCGTGATAAATGTACTATAGTGCATTATAAAAATTATCAAGTGCATTTCAAAAATAAAATGACGTAGTAATCGAACCGAATGAAAGAAAATTAATGTGAAATAGTATGATTAAAATATTTTGATATACTGAGCGTATATTACAGTAATGAGAAATATATTACACAGAGAAATATTTGGGTTTCGTTTTCACTATACTTTATTTTACTATAATGTGTACCTAAATATGGTATACCTATATAGGTAATAATAATTAACTAATTTTAATAAAATTAAGATCGAGGGGAAATAATATTTATTTTATTAAAAACTGTTATGTGTTTTTAGCAATTGCAGTGTTAACTATGTATTCTATCATAATTGGCATCAAAACCTTGAAAACACTGAAAATTCAAGAAAATTTTGGGTTTCCCTATATTGGAAAATTTAAATCATACCTATGATGATTTCGAATATTAATATTAGTGGATAGAAATTTGAATTATATGTTGTTCTATATTATTATGTTTTGTTTAGTTATGGTGAATAAAAATTTTGGGAAAATTTGAGGAAATTGTCAAGACTTCAATTTTTAAGGCAACACTGTTCCAAAATCCTAATTTTTACTTGCAAAAATTCCAACTCACCTCTAATAGCAGCCCAATAAATTCTTCATCCCCCTTTCACGGTTTACTTAGGACACTCTGCACAGAAAGAAACAAAATTAAAATCCAAAATTAATTAATCCTTAGCACTATAATGACGAATCTTAAGTTTCTCATATCCAATGACATAAGGACAACCATAATCACTATACAGATAACATTATACGATATTTATCACTTCATCCCCCTTTTACATTTATTTAAAACACACAGAAAGAACCATAATTCCAATCCAAAATTAACCCTTGGCACTATAACGACGAATCTTATGTTTCTCATATCCAATGGCATAAAGACAACCATAATCACTATACGGATAACATTATGCGATACTTGTCAAACCCTAACACGAATAAAATTCGCCTAACTTTGCAAGATTTTCGTAACTCTCTCATAAACGAAATAAATATTACCCCGATTCAAACATTACTCCTGAATTCAAAGGCTTTCCCGGTGCATAAATTTGCAGAATGAAATCGCCGGTGCGAATTTTCGAAATTTCCAATTCCACCGTCAGCAATTTTCTTCTCTCAAGCTCAGAAGCGATCGCAATTAAATCGATGAAACGGTTCAGGATTTCATGCGACTTGCTAGCGAACGCGGAACATGGTGTTAATTATTAAATGCATCGTCGTGTCTGTCACGCTGTGCAGAATATCAGCCCATTCATAGTTGCGTCGGAAAATCTCGGAGACCAGAGGGACCCCGGTGAAAATGTTGGAAAGGTTATAGCCGATTGAAAGCTTTTGCAACGTCAATTTCGTTAGGGTGCCATTTAAGGGAGGCAGAGAAACCCAGAAAGAGAGAGAGAGAGAGACCCAAAGAGACAGAGAGACTTAGAAAGGGAGAGAGAGGGAGACTTAGAAAGGGAGAGAGACTTATAAAGAGAGAGAGACTTAGAAAGGGAGAGAGACTTAGAAAGAGAGAGAGACTTAGAAAGGGAGTGAGACTTATAAAGAGAGAGAGACTTAGAAAGGGAGAGAGACTTATAAAGAGAGAGAGACTTATAAAGAGAGAGAGAGACTTACAAAGAGAGAGAAACTTAGAAAGAGAAAGAGAGAGACTTAGAAAAAGAGAGAGAAAGAGAGACTTAGAGAGGGAGAGAGAGAAAGAGACTTAGAAAGGGAGAGAGAGAGACTTAGAAAGGGAGAGAGAGAGACTTAAAAAGAGAGGGACTTAGAAAGAAAGAGAGAGAAAGACTTAAAAAGAGAGGGATTTAGAAAGAAAGGGAGAGAAAGACTTAAAAAGAGAGGGACTTAGAAAGAGAGAGAGAGAGAGAAAGAAAGAGAGAGACTTTCGATGTCGACAATCAGCTACAGGAACGACGCAGGTCGCCATGCTAAAGAGCTTGGAATCGCTGTGTAATTTCCCACTGAATAATTGATAGCGCGAGAGCTAAACGAAAACACGAAATCGTCGCTGAGAATATTGGTTAATTGGTAACCGGCTGCAAACAATTGCGTGTAAATACAAGTACTAATTGTTTTCGCTGAATTTGCAAATGGGAAAATTGCACGACCCCGTTGGGGGTGGAAACGCTGGATTTGGTGCCCATGAGCTTTCGCGAAGATTTTTCGTTTATCCAATGATGATTCGGCATTATTCATTTGCGAATTACGTTTGGTAATTTTCCTTTTTTTTTTTTCTTTTTTAGCTTTAATTGGTCGACTGATTTAGCGAATATGGTAGGAAAGTGTATGGTGTGATACTGTATGGGATTTTCCTTTTTCTGGAACGTTTTCTTTGGAGTTTTCAGAAAATTTTTCGTTTATCCAATGGTGATTTGGTATTATTCTTTTATGAATTATGTTTGACAAGTTTTTGTACTTTAATTGGTCGACTAATTTAGTGAATATGGGAAGAAAATATATGGTGTGATATTGCATGGAATTTTCCTTTTTCAGGAACGTTTTCTTTGGGGGTTTTAGAGAATTTTGCATTTATCCAATGGTGATTTGATATTATTGTTTTATGAATTATGTTTGGCAAATTTTTCTGCTTTAATTGCTCGATTGATTTAGTGAATATGGTAGGAAAAAGGATGGTGTGATATTGCATGAGATTTTCCTTCTTCAAATACGTTTTGTTTGGGGTTTTTAGAATTTTTAATTATATTGAATTTTTATCGTTACGGAAATTGATCTTTTAGTGGAGATAAATGTATTATAGTATAAATATGATGAATTTTGATGTATTAAATGATCAAGCAGTGTTTTAATAAATATTACAAAATTTATTTTTAAGCAAAAGAATTTGGATTTATTTCATTATAATTCTGGTATTATCTTGTGCTGAATTTTGTTTCGCAATTTTTGTCGGTTTAATTAACCGAATGATTTAATGTGAATACAGTAAAGGAACAGGAAATGTCATATTTGTTGGTATTTTATTTACGAATGTTAAATATGTTAAATTTGTTTAATTATTGAAATTGATTTGTATTGTATTGTATATTGGAAATAAATTTAGTATGGATATTTCGGTATATCAATCAATCGAGCAATGGTTCAATAAATTTTAGGAGATTTATTTTGTAATTAAATATAAAATGGTTTTTACTTAAATTGACTTCTGTGATTTTCCATTATTTTAATTTTCGACACCAGAATTATCAAAGGGATTATTTAATTAATATCAAGTATGCACATTTTATTTAGGTACACGCGTTAAAATTTGCGATGGGTGTAATGTTAATTAAATTTATTACTTTTGTTGTTAATCCACGTTGCAATTAATCACTGACTCGAGATTAATTATTAGAACCGATTTACATAGCGAATTAAACGACCATTGAGTGGCCGATATTAAACGTGAAATTATTTTAGATATTCATCCCCGTCGTGTTATTCAATTCCTCAATTATTAGCAAACAGTTAAATTTAATTACGCTATTTGCACTTCAAATTGCAATGAAAAATTTGTCCGGCAGCAACGTGTATAATTCCACACATTGAAACTGGGTTCTTAACTCATAATTACGAATTCAATTTCAAGGGATTTCAAGGAGCCCTGAACTCCTCAATTGTGACAAGTAAAACCAGTTTCTAATTCATAACTGTAATTTCAACTTCAATTTCACGAAGGCTGAAATTTCTCAATGGCTACAACTAGAACCAGTGTTTAATTTGTAACTATAATATTCACGTCAAAAATTCTACGAAATTGTTCAACGGTCTGTAGAACGATCAGAAAATTAGCAAAATAACAGATAACGGTTATATCCAGTTCCCAGTTCAGAATTATATATTAATTTACGATATGCCGAAGATATTAAAATATTTAAAATATTTGGAATATCAAAGCTCATCATAGATTATATTATACGAAACATTAATATTATAGATTAAAGTATCAAATATCATAATACGACACATACCCCATTAATAAAAATTATGAAGACTTCGCAAGGAATATTAATTATTAATATTAATTATTAAGTATCATAATATGATACATATCCCAGTAATAAAAATTCTGGAAACTTTGTAAGGAATATTAATTTTTAATATTAATTATTAAGTATCATAATATGATACATATCCAACTAATAAAAATTCTGAAAACTTCCCAACGAATATTAATTATTAATATTAATTATTAACTATCATAATACTACACATATTCCGCTAATAAAAATTGTGGAAGCTTTGTAGGAAATATTAATTATTAATATTAATTATTAAGTACCATAATAAGACACATATCCTACTAATAAAAATTCTGAAAATTTCCCCAGGAATATTAATTATTAATATTATTTATGATCATAATACGGCACATATTGCATTAATAAAAATTCTGGAAACTTTGTAAGGAATATTAATTATTCATATTAATTATTAACTATCATATTACGATATATATCCCACAAATAAAAATTGTGAAAACTTCGCAAGGAAAATTAATTATTAATATTAATCATTAACTATCATAATACCACATATACCCCATAAATAAAAATTTCGAAAGTTTCATAAGGAATATTAATTACCAATAACACCAATCGTAAAGGAATATCAATCATTCGATGCCCAAAAAGCAAATACAAATGATCTCAGAAACGCTATCTCAATTTCCCCGGAACACCCAAATTTAAGAACACAGATTACACCGTACAAAAGAGAGAACTCGCGCCAAAAAGCACCAAGCCTCGCATCCACCTCCATAATTTCGCAATTACGCGAAACAGACTCCGATTGCAAAGAATCTCGGCGAAACTTTACATGCTATTGTTCCACCTAAACAAAAAAGACGAGAAAAGGAAGAAAAAAAGGAAAAAACAAAGAAAGGGGAAAGAGAAAAAGGAGGAATGGAAGTGCGTGCAAACAGGCAGCTCCTTTGAAACAGGGCACACAATGCTCCCGAGCGAGAAGCTAACAACACTCCGTCGGCTTCTCGCGCCTTCCCACGGCTCCACCTTTGCTCATATATAACGCGTTTTCGCCTAAACGACGTCGACAATGCCACGTGAAACAGACGTCAGAAACAGGTCACCGTGGTGCATGTACGCACGCACGTTCGAGCAACCAATCAAATTGCCTCGGCGTAGCTTTGCGCCGGATTGCCAAGAACGTTATTCACCTGACGCGGTGAATTGCCAAAATGTGGTGTTGATCGGACGATCGAAAGGGTTGTCCGCCGAAGGAGGCCTCGTTAGAGGCATAATTAACATTCGAATCACCCATTTCGAATCTCCATCTAAATATACCATTGTACAGACCAGCAAAATCAGAGAATTAGAGATCAGCGCGTATTTAATGCACCGTTCTTTTAAAATAATCCAAGTCAGACATCCAAAGAAATTATTCGACATAATTGTAAATAAATAAATTTAGAAAGATTGCTTAATTTACAAATATTATATAAAGAATAAGAAATGTTATTTTATTCCGAATTATAAATTTATTACGAAATAAATGAAACTGGGAGCAAAGAATAAGGGATGTTATTTGATTTTGAAATATATGTTGTGAGAGGACTGTGAGAAAGTTCTGGAAGCTTCGATTAACCCTTTGCAGTTGATGTCCCCGCAACGGGGACATTCGCAAGTCTAAAAATACAAAAAACTACAGAAAATTACAGAAATTAATAATTTTGTATATTTACGTATTATAAGTAGTATTAAACACAAATCAGTTTCAACAAACTCTGTGCGTTTTAATATCCATATATTGACTTTAAATCCAGTACAGAAAAGTAACTGCGAAACGCTAAATTTGCTCTGCTGAAATCTGCCGACCGCAAGGGGTTAAGGATTTTAGACCCTTCTTTTAATACTTTATTTAAATTAACAAATAACGTCTCCACTAGTTAGACCGTCGTTATTTATATATACAGCTGCTCGTCGACCATTGTTATTCGCTAGTGTAATGTTTTCCATGGCTACTCATCGGTCCTCGCCAAGTCGCGGATGACAGGCCTGACTTCTGCTGATATTTAGTCTAACTATTCTTAAAATATTTGTTATGAGCTAAATGAGACTAGGACCAAAGAATAAAAGATGTTATTTTATTCTGAAATATAGATTTATTACGAGTTAAATGAGCCTAGGAGCAAAGTATAAACTAGAAGACTAGACTGATAACTGATCTATGATAACGCAACCAATCGACACTGTCATGTCAACTCTTGCTAAAAACTCCGTAAAGGACTGTTCCAAGACCTTTTATCTATTATTACCTAACCCTAATAACTATAAACTATTTAAACTATTATTTGAACCTAGTAGTTCTCTTCTTTCACACGCAAGCCTTCTTTCTTGATCAGTCATAAGCACCCCGTCCATATAATCTTTACACGTGGTCACTAGTCCTTACACATGCACTCTAGATATCATCCTGAACATTCGATCTGAACCCAAGATTACTGTTTATTATCCATCATAGGATAACAAGTAAACCCAAACGTTCCTTGCACTCACTGTCAAACCCTAGCATCCTACACGTGTGGCTACACAGGATGTTAACACTTTGCACTACTTTGTCACGAATCCTCATGATTGTAAGCTATGCTAATTATACTTGTGCATTATATTCGAGGAATTACTATATTAACCCTTTGCACTCGAGAGGCGCCCTTCAATCGCCAGTTGATAAAATTTGAGATAATGTAACGGTGTGCGAGATATCGAAATCAAATAATTCTACGTGTCAATTACTATACTATTTCTTATTTACTGCGCAAAAAGCTATCGTCAGCTTCATAGCAGAAAGTCTTCGAACTCCTACTCTTCTTTAGTCAAAAAATCGTCGAGTGCAAAGGGTTAATTGGTAACTCCATTTCCACTGCTAGTGTTCAATACAGCGAATATTCTTCAGGAGGTAATTGGCAATTTTCTGCTTCTTAAGTGTCACACACTTGCCACAATTCGGTTTCAAAAAATCAATTTCTTCTTTTTTACATTTTCTCAAAGTACATGTTTTCGAATATGTCTATGTAAGAGGATCCTACATAGATATAATACGAAGATATTAATACTAGGGATCCTGAGTTGGAAATTTCTATTTTCCTGTTGGAATGTTGAAATTTTACAATATCTATCGAATTTATCGACTTAGAAAATTTTATCTGTTCTGAAGGGTATAATAAACTAAAATAGTACTCCAAATGGTATACCAAGACACAGGTATCACGAGTTCCTAGACCTAGACATCTCCCTTTAACAGCTTGCAAGCACAGATTGACAGGAATTGCCTGCAAACACGCATCGCCGCTGTTTCCGGATACCTGCTATAGTATATTGAGTTATACACGCGTTACAGTGTGTGACAAACGTAACAATTGGCATAAAATATCCGCGAACAGTGTATGCAGGCCGTCTGCATAGGCGTCGCGTGATCATATGGCACAGAGCTCCGCCAACTGTCTGTGGACATGCAACAAACCCTGTGCGCGAACACGTACTTGCAGACAATGTCTGCGAGTCCTGCGGGGCTGATAGAATTCCCGTGAATGGAAGGGTGTTCGGATCAGGGCAATAGATATGGGAATGAAGAGCACTCGGGCTGGAGAATTAGAGGTGTGAACGACGAGTGTTTGGACAGAGTGCTCGAGGTTATCCGAAGGGTCACCGAAGGAATTAGGAATGGCCGGATGAAAGAGAGAATGTGCGTGTGCATAAATAGTCGGGTAAAACGCGCGCGTTGGCCAATCAGGAGCTAGAGTGCCTCGGAGTTCGGGACAGAGGGCTGAGAGGCGGCTCTAGAGAGGAATAAATGCTTTAACGCTAGAACTAACGATCTAACTGTGACGCAGGCTTAACGCTGAACTTACCACGGTCAAATAACCGGTGAATGGAAAAGACACAGAAGCTTTGAAAAATGGAATAATAGGAGATATTGGGAAATGATATATATATATAAAATAAATAATAAATAAAAATATATTTAAAAAATATATTACATATATATAAAAAATAAATATAAATAAAAATATAAGTGTAGTCACAATAATTATGTATATAAACTTTTTTAATTAATATATATATAAAGAAATAGTCACAAAGAAATAAATATAGGCACAATGAACATCTTTATTTCTTTTAAATTATTCATTTATTAATAAATCGATAGGAACATAAATATATATACAATATATATAAATGTATATATATTTATATTGGAAGAAAAATCATGAAGAGGAATATGATGATTAAGATTGTAATGGCCATCATTCTCATTCTCGTCACTAGATGGATTCCAGGGAGGACTTCAAGGAGGTCGATGACTTGTAAGAAAGTCCTCGATGAATCCTCGACTTACATAGGTACAAGTTCCTATGCTACCTAAGTATCTCCACCTAAGGCAGAGCCTGCTAGGTAAGACAACACGGCAATTTTGTATAACACAGACGAGAAACGAGCACAAAATTATCTAAAATAGCCCGGGAATATTCAAACCGTAGTGCTTGATCTAGATCTAGATCTCCTAGATCTCATAGACAAACTAAGTTTCCATTTCTAACCTTTTTGTACGTTTTGGTTCTTTTTTTAGCGTAGTCTAGTTTCTGATGTATTAAATGTAAGTTAAATTGGAATTGATGTATCAAGTAACCTTACTGATGAGTTCACTAGCTGGCCAATGACGAAACGCTCATCCGTTCCTTTTCCTCTCGTTCTTCTACCTGCTACCCTATAATAGCACAACGACCAAGGGGATCCCAACCGACGGCGCTTGAAGAACCACAACGAAGACATCAACACTGCAACCCCGTACGGTGGGATACGTCGAACCGACACGACTGGGTCATGGGGGAACCCCCACAAGATGATAACGTTGAACGCAGAATTTTTAACGAAAGTTTAAATAAATAAACGGTGATTTATACCATGGTAGGTTTAGTATATACTTAAACGCGTGTAGTATTGACACATAGACGATGATAATTAAATCTGCGCCATGAGAGTAAATAGGTATTTGCGTTTCTATTTAAAATCGAGTTCCTTGCATCTATAGCTTCTCTCGTTGCAACATATTTTTATTCATAAGAATTTGTAAATTTACAAGATCATTTTACTGATCATCCAACAGTAAAAATCGGAAATTTTTGTTGAAAAATTTCACTATATCCCTATCCCTATCGAAAAGTCCCCGATCGAAAGACCTAGACACCTACGATACCGAGACCCTAATCGATATAAATTCCGAGAAATCAGTTTGCTCGGTCATAAACCCTAGCATCTGAACCGTAAACCGAATCGCCTGAACGAAACACGACGGCAGCCTCGAGGAACGATTATTGTAACGACCAACTTGCCCCGACGCCATAACGAAGATCGCAAGCACGAGCCACGTCGCGCAAGGAACGTAAGAGGAACGATAAATATTGCGGGGGCGTTACGGGGCAATTTACGAGACGTAAGAAATCAAGGTGAAAAGAGGGTGATAAAAAGAGACGCGCGGAGAGAAAGAAACTGGTAGATAGATAGAAGAATAAATAGAACGAGAGAGAGAGAGAGAGAGAGAGAGGAGCAGTCACAAAGAGACAGAGAGGCAGGGAGACAGCGACATAGAGAAATAGGGTTAGAGAGTTGAAGAGCTATAGAGATAGAGAGACAGGAAGACAGAGACACAGAGTGTTAGAGAGAGAGGGAAACGGAGAGGAGAGGAGAGGATGTATTTGCGGGACGAAAGGGCTTCCCCAGCAGCAGACTTGAAGACACTCGGTCAACAAGAGGCGCGAGCCTAAGTCCCTTCTTTTGACGGCCGTGTAGCAGAGGACGATACTTTAAGCCGCTACCAGTCGTGCTTTTTCCCTTCCTCGAGATACCGTCACGGTCTTATCCTCTTATTTAGGTGTCGAATAAAAGTCGGCTACCTGGGGAATAGTAAAACGCAAAACGTTCATTCATAAGATTCTTCATTGGCTGTTCCTGCTCCGCAAATGTCCTAATTTTAGGACTCAAATGGGAACAGACACTAAGACGCTTCTCAGGTACCTCTTTTAAGTTAGGATATTTTGGATTGCTCGAAGCTAATGGGAGAATCAAGTACAACGAATTGTTTGGAATGGACTACAAATTGAATGACAGGAATTATACAGGAATGCTAGGGTTTGAGAGCGAATGCAAGGGTGCCTATCTAGGTGATGAGCAATGAACAGCAAACCTAGGGTTCAGGCCGAATGTTTAGAGCGACGTCTGGAGTGACGTCTAGCACCCCCGACATCGTCGTTGTGCGCCTATGGTTTATTCTGTAAGAGGTGTAGCCAGGTGCGGCAATTGTAAGAGGTGTGAACACGGGTTAACTCTTTGAACCACGGTGGGATTAAAAGTGTCCTACCTTTTCGATGCACAGTAATGCATGATGGGACATTTTTAGTCCCACCTCGAAATATTGCAATAGCTGCATACGCTTAGGTTTAGATATGTAGGAATAGTAGGCTTGAGAGTGAATGCAAAGGAACACTTGGGCCTGCCTAGCTGATAACGAATAATGCACAGAAAACCTAGGGTTCAGGCCGAATGTTTGGAGTGACGTATGGTGTGCACGTGGAAGGACGTGTGACCCTATGCAAGGATCGGATGAATGGGATATTTATGACTGTATCGAATGCAAGTGAAGAGCAAAAGGCGTCTGAGTGTTTAGGGTACGTAATCCAGGTGATTGAGAAAGAGCGTGAGTGTGACAAAAGACAGAGTGCAAGGTTTACATAAGGGTGCAAGGGCTGTCCTAAGAGAATCGTTGGCAGTGGAGTCGGTAAGACAGTTTGTAAGACAGCTGGTTAGAGTCGAGTCTTTTATGGAGTTTGAAGAGTTGACGTGCAACTGAGTTGCGTGATCATAGTTCAGTTACTGGTCTAATCTTTCAGTTTGTACTTTATTCCTAGGTCTCTTTAGATGGTAATAAAAATATATTGGAATTGAACAACGTCTCTTATTCCTTATATTCGTCAATCAAAGTATAACCCTTTCGGTACGGAAAAGCTGACCATGGTTATACAATCATGCCCTTTCTCATGTAACCTCGGTGGACCAGGTACTGCAACCACTCTGGAGGCATCCCTAAACTTCCACTCGAGTTTACTATAAATATTCGTTGTAGTCAATTCTCTTGCTCGCGGTCACTTTCGTTCTAAGCCCAAACACTCTTGACATTCTTTCAGAGCTGAAGTCATTCTAATACTACATATATAAGTCACTATTCTCACCTAATCATTCCTCTCAGCTTTCCTCTGTCTAGGTCCATTCTAGCCCAATCTTCAAATATATATATATGTATAATAGGCCATAGGCCATACGCGACACTTGGCATGTCAAAGAGTAAGAACACTGGCGACCTCTGTTCCCGCTTAGAAGCCAGGTACCTTCCGAAGCGTGGAGAAATTAAGACGGGGTGCCGGGAAAGTGGCGAAGAAAAAGGAGGACAACAGGGAACGAGGAGCCTCGACGAGGGTGCAGAAAAAGAGGAAGAAGGCAGAGAGAGAGAGGGAAAGGAAGAAGCCAGCAACGGCGGAAGAAGTACTCACCCCTGAGGCCGGAAGCCCTCTTTGCCAGCCCGGCTTGAAGACACTCGGTCAACAAGCGGCAGAAGCCGGGTCTCTGCCGTATTCCTCCGGCCAGGGAAGGTCGTTACACCGTGTGGGTCGCTGTGTTGCTATCACTTCTCCACTGTGACGCGACGCGACACTGTCACACTGGGCTTCTCTGCTGGTAGCCGTTGGCAAATAACCGGATAGAGCAGGCTACACACTTTTTTCCCCGATATCCAGCCACGCCTTTGAGATTTCCTCGAATTTACCGCGAATTTGCCCGTTCGACCGTGACGAGGGGTTGGACGCGACTGGTGCACCGTGAAGGAACGGGGCAAGAACGAGGATAGGGATCGAGGATAGCGAGGAACGCGAGTCAGCGTGGCCCAAACTCGAAGTGGACGACCGGGAGGAAGAGGGATACCGACGACAGGGAGAAAAAGAAAGACGGAGAGGCTAAGTTTAGAGGGTCGTGCATGAGGGACCTGGGCGAAAACGGAAGAGCAGATGCATGGCGGACGGGCACAATACACCTTGATCTCGCGATGTTTCTCTTTGTGGCGGGGCGAGAGGAGACGAGAGGAAGAGAATTTTAGATTCAGTGCCAGAAAAATCGTCAGCCAATCGCGACGGCCTGGGGGACAAATCGAGATCGCCATCTCTCGGCCAACTGGGGCCATCGGGTGACTTTAATAGACATTTCTAGCTGGCCCATCGAGCTAATCGCGGAAGAAATCAACGCCATCGATGCGAGAAGAAGAATTTTGTTTTATCCTGATTGATCTTAATGGAGACCAAGGTGTGAGAAGCTTCGCTGGGGTGTGCTACCTCTTTCGGCACGGGGAACTTCCAATGGAAGTTTCCGGACACGGTGCATTAAAGAAACCAGAAGTAAAGAGATACGATAGCGAGATAATAACGATAAATGATCGTGTCGCGAGGGAAACGGGTGGACCATTAGTCAAAGCAGTTCTGAAGAAGTTTGTAGGGGGTAATCGTTGTAGGTGAAATCTTCCTGGCGTGATTCGTTTCGATACCTGTGTTACTATCAACTGGAAAATGAAGGTATGGGAGGAAGTATGGTTCCCTGAGGTAGAATTCTGGATAAATTTTCGACGAATTTAGGTAATTTCTATGTTCAGACCTGAGACATGTCAGAGACAATTTCATCCCACAATTTTGAAACCTAATTTGCGTAAATGGAAATGCAAAAATTGATGCGATTGCACTTCTTAAGTGGACCAATGATTGTAGACTACTCTGTGTAAGTAGATGTATGATGATGATTTCATTATACATCATTGCAGATGATTATAGATCGTTATAGACCTGTCTATCAGACAGCTTAAATGTATAGGTGGAATAATTCACCACGCCATCTATATTCGTTCTGAAGTTCATATATCAGGTCAGTACCTAATTCCTTTGGAAGTCTCATTACTAACTCAAAAATCTAACCTTGCCTTACTATTGATTCCTAATTATCATATAAAATTATCATATTCGTTATACAGGGTGAATCACCTAACATGCCATCATCAATAACCAAATTATTTTTCATTCTCCAATAACAAAATAATTAGAAACTATCTAGGTGGTTACATTAAATAAACCATAAATCTGTACCCCATAGTCTTCATTCATATACCAATAAATAAATAAATAAATAAGTAAATAAATAATATACTAATTGATCAATTTTTACATTACCAAAATTAATTTTATACTCTGATTATTTAGCAATTAATTTAGCAATACTCGTTGCTAAATTTTTACATTACCAAAATTAATTATATGCTAGTTACAAGCCTGTTGCACGAATTGATCTTAGAAGAAAAATGGTACCGCGCCATTTTGTCAACCTGGTGACATCTGGTCCCAGTTCCAAGCTTCTCAGATATATAGTTCGTCACAATTGCTTGAAACAGCCTGTACATCTTCGACCAAGCGTGCATCCAGTTTCGTTGGTTCTTCTCTCGCTGATCCAAACGTGTGGATCCACGTAGAATGGCGCGAGGCACTTGTTCTGAAGACATTTCACGCTTCTCCTGCAGACTGCACGTGTTGGCATTAGCCCGGAACAAATCAACGGATCTTGATGTAGAGTCAGCATAATTAAATCGTTCCACGTTAACGCGAATGAATGACAGCAAAGGCTTCATGCGAAGTACGATAGGCCAAGCATCTCTCGCTAGTTTTATGGCGCTTCTGACGTAGAATCTTTGGTCGCCGCGTCTTGGCACCGGGTGTGAAACGAATGAAGAAGTCTTGATCTACGGACAGTATAATTAAACATTTCTACGTTGGTACCTGGCGGCCAAGATTCTGTGTGAAGTTCGGCACGATGCTCGAGATACTTCTTCTCAAAGCATTTCACGCTTCTCTTGCAGCGGTCTATGACACTTGGCGTGGAATCTTCGTAGCCACGAATCTTGGCGTTTGAGAGGAACAAATCAACGGAAGTACGGAATATAGGTGTCATCGAGTCAACGTGTGCATTACTAGCTGAGCAACAGTGAGGATTTTATGAAGATTTGAACGATGTGTGGAAAGAACCATGTACGAACGTGGTATATACCATGGAGTAACGTTGTAGATTGTTAATGACTGATATTATTATTCAAGTTTGGTAACTATTGGACTATTAGGTAGATTACCAATGATTGATACTATTATTTAGGTTAAGTGACTACTATTAGGTATATTACCAATGACTGATACTATTATTTAGGTTTGGTGACTACTATTAGATACATTACCAATGACTGATACTATTATTTAAGTTTGATGACTACTATTAGTATACTATTATTTAGGTTTGGTGACTACTATTAGATACATTACCAATGACTGATACTATTATTTAGGTTTGGTGACTACTATTAGATACATTATCAATGACTGATACTATTATTTAGGTTTGGTAACTATTATTAGGTGGATTACCAATGATTGATACTATTATTTAGGTTTGGTGACTTCTATTAGGCAGATTATTAATGACTGATACTATTATTTAAGTTTGATGACTACTATTACGTAGATTACTAATGACTAATACTATTATTTAGATTTGGTGACTGCTATTAGATAAATTACTAACGACTGATTCTATTAACACGGAATACAATTGATAAATAATATAGGAATATTAAATTAAAAATAATAGGACAAAGGATAGAGATTATATTAACACCGAAGTCATCCATTTTCTGTAACGTGTGTCACAGAGGTCCAAATGTATGCTGTTAAAATTAAACATTTACCTAAATTACTGTTAATCGTTTAATTCATTAGTCAGAAGCTTCTGCGGTCACAGTATCACAAATTTACGAAACGAGCATCAATATCAGTCAAGTCAGAAGATAACTAGTTGCCAGGAATCCTCGTGACTGGCTAGCTCAGCCTTCCCTATTTATGGTCCATTAATCACTATCAAAATAGCAGGCAAAACATTTATCAGCTAACTTCTTCGTAGTAATTGTCAACTACAGGTGATAAACATTCCGATGCCACAATTTTCATCTGATTCAGGTCTCTGCTGTTGTACAACTAGGCGTCAGTTCATATCCTGTCAAAATTACTATGTGTCAAAGGTTTGAATGTGTTTCCTCAAACATATCTTCCAACTAAAACTAGGATCTCAAGACATTCGTAACATTCCAACCAATAATCCTCCTAACAAGTTAGCTCTATTCTACTTCTTGATCCCTAATGACTGTCAAAGAAACGAGCAAAGCACTTACCACTTGACTGAAGCACTTGTAAATTAACCTAAAGTCCAAACTGTCTAATGCTATGATTCCCATTCCATCGTCATCGTGTCATCCAAACTTCTGCTCCGCCATATCTGGACATCAGTCCATCTCCTGGCAAGATTTCCATGTGTTCAAGGTTCAAACAGTTTCGAGACTATCTCGAACCCGCCTTACAACTATAAATAAGACCTCGAAACTCGCCGAAGCCGGTGAATTGGTAGCATTCCGACTACGGGATACGCGAGATCCCTGGATCCGTTCTCATGCACGCGCGGACGTTTGTCCGCCATGGGAGGACATCGCTGGATGCCCGAGCATTGAGGCGAGTATGACATTATCGGCTGTGGAATTTTCACTTATTGTTCGACGTCCAGCGTACGTACACAACGCATCGCCATTGTCGTGGTTCTACGTTATTATCGGTATTCACGCCTGCTCGGCGGATTTGTATTTATACGCGTCCCACCGGTGTTTCCAACTTCGTTTTTGCGACCGATCGTTAATGTCACGCCCAATCTCGGCGATCTTCATGCCAGGGTTTATTGCGTCGCACGGTTCTTCAGCCGTGGACCGCGTTTTTTCGATCACGGACGGATCAAGCGGAATGATAGCCACTTCTTTAGTCCAGAGGCTAGATCCTTTTTCGCCCACGATTCGATACTATTATCGATGTTTTTAACCTCACAATGGTTCGTCGAGGACTCAAAGCTGTGGAGCAACAGATTTTTTCGTAGGCACGTATTTTTTCACCGCGATTGGATCCTGTTAGTCCAGATGGGTATTATTGGTAGCCCGTGTAACAGTGATTCGCTGTGAAGCAACAGCTTGGGTGATTTACAGCCAGCCAATCTCCGATATATGTTGGATTATACGAGCATCACGTTTTCTCGTCCATATTTTTTCGTTCACGATTGGGCATTATTAACACACGTGGATGGATATTGTTGTTAATTTCATGTACCCCATTTTATAATTTCAAATTCGAGGCCTTTAAATTTTTTAATTTTTCTAGGCTTCGATGAATTAGAGTGAGTGGTTTAATGTGTAGTTTAATAATTAATGAGTTATGGAATTGAAAGAACTCTGGGAGTTAATTATTACAACTATCTTTCCCCAGCCCAATTAATTTGTGTTTACAAATATTTAGAAATTCGAAAGGGCCAGAAAATTCATTAAACATTGCTTCTTTTCCTTATTTTAATTCTTCCCAATTTCCCCCATTATTTTCCCATTCAGAATGTGGAGGTGGGAAATATAATTTATTTTTCCTAAACTGGCAGGATACGATAAGTTAACACACCCCCACCACAGTATTAAGGGGTGTTTTGTTGGGTCCTCCACCACGGTTGGGTCCAATTATCCTCGATGTGGTATTAGAAGGGACGAAAGGATATGTGTTTTTGTCCTGGGCCTGATAGTGGACCCATCGATAAAGGGTCCTAATCCTATCTAGCAAGTCTTCCCTTAGACAAGGATACTATTATAATGTTGAAAACTTCTATATATAGGAAACAGAGGGTCTCTACCAAGCACTTGCGAGAAAGTCGTCCAACCTCCTTCAAGTAGGAATCCATCTATCGGCGAGAGTGAGAATCATACCGCCACAATCCTTTCACGACTAGCGCCGATTACATCCAGTGGACTTAAAATTAGTGTATTGCTATTGTACTGCTTATGGCAATTAGTTACAACCCTGTCCCAATGCATAACATAGAGTACTTTATTTATATATTATATTTTGTAGCGACCATCATTCTCACCCTCACCGCTAGGTAGATTCCGACTTCGAGGACTTTCTCGCAAGTCCTCGGAAAATCTCTAATATAATTTCCCGACCTTCCAATAGTGTTCCAGTGTCTAAGGCAAGGCCTGCTAGGGTAGCCTTACTGATGAGTCCCCTAGCAGGCCCCGGACGAAACGCATCCCTTCCTTTTCCTACCGTTCCTTCTAGCTACGCCACCACCGGAGGATACCTGCGACCAGCTGACTTCAAATGATGGTGGGGTAGGACCCCCACAATTTTAAATATATCATGAGTCCCACTGCTCTCACCTGTAGTACACTGTGGCCCAATTCCTCCATCGCGAAAGGGTTAACAATATTAATCTGCAATTTACGATAGCAAGGAAGAAGCATAGCAATCCTTTCGATCATTCCTTATCCCGTTCACCCCCTTCTTGGTCCCCGTCTTGGAACAATTTCTCTGGCCCTGGCACAGCGTTGTTTCGAACGACGCTGTGCAAGCTACTAAATCAACTTCAGGTGCATCGAGTTAGAAGTAAGCAGGCATTAATATGCGCATTGTCCCAGCGCGATCGTAAATGCATATAAGCATCGACGAAAATTCAACACTGTTCTTGTGTCACCGACAGGAGCAAATGGGATAACTTTGCCCCATAAACTATGCGCGAAATAGCGGGCCACGTTAACAAAGAGTCGGTGGAAATGTATCTGGCGATGCAAACGCGAGCACGGACAATTAGAATTGTTAGAAATGCAATAAACTCGTAGGTGCAGTGGCTATTTGTGTTTGCTGCGCGGAAATCGGCTGGATTAACTTCTGTTACAACGAAGGAAACGCGAAAGATATTATCACATCGATCGAAATACATCGATCGAAATCGACTACGAATTCTCTGTTAAAATATCGTACAACAGATTCATCGTATTGGAGAAAATATTTTTGAAATTGGTTATTTACGATGTTTTATTGAAAATTTGCCGTGAACACTGATTAGAGTCTATTTTATTTATTAATAAATTTATGGATATGATGCCATAGATAGAATTCGTTTTAATAGTAACTATAACATTTCATCAGAGGAAATATTAATATGTGGAAAAGTATGATTATTATAATAATACTGTCATCCACAGTTTTCGAAAAATCTGAGTTTTTGTGAAAAGACACGACTTTTTAATAAAATGAAGTATTATATTATATAAAAAGTAAGAAGGTTAGGAGGTTCATTGTTGTCTTACAAGTTAGGTGAGAAAATTCCGAGTTTATCAATATTGTCAAAAAATTACAGTTATTGTTAATAACAAATTATTCGCAATGCATATTTATAATAAGAGTGAGAAAATGAATTGATTATTGGCTATTAGAGCGGAAAAATAATAATTAATGGAATCAGCGAAGTTCGAAAATTTACGATCGGGTTGGAGGGCTCGGCCAATCAGCGGCTATATAAGGAGCGACGCGACGCAGCATAACTTATTTGTCGGTTCGACTCCGCGAGTGTAACATCTAATTTTTTTCGTGTGAGCGAAGGGGGTGGGTTCGAAGTGAGGTTGGGGTTGGCCACCCCACCTACAATCCACCCCCCTAAACCAGTTACTAATCATTTATTTTGTTTTCAGGTTTTAATTTTAATTTTTTTTCAGGAATTAATTATTTTTTCTTCTTTCAGCTATTAATTATTTTCTCTTTTTCCAGATGTTATTTTTTCGTTTCTATATATATATTTATTTGGGAATTCGAATATTTCGTATAATATTCGAATGTCTCATCGTTATGTTGTTCATATTTCATCGGTGGGATATTTATGTCTCATCGTTGGTTTATTCATGTCTCATCGTTGGGTCGTTCGTTCCACTTGATAGATCTTTGTAATTTATATCCTTGTCATTTTTGTAATTTATATTTTATTTTGTTCGTATTTACTAATCCATTTCCTTTCAGGTTAATATATTTTGCGTGCGTTTAGACCTAAGTAGTCATAAGGACTTATAAGATAGACGCCTAGACTAAGTTAAATGTGCGCGCTATCCGTTCAAAGGTAAGCCACCTAACTTGGAGCGAATATATACATTTCATATTTCCCCTCTCGTTTACCAAATAGAACATAATTGTTCTCGCGATAATCGCGATGGTTCTTAAGTACCGACTAGCCTACGCGACGTACTTCCCGTGTACTCGATACCTTTAGGCCACGTAAGTCATTCTCACGGCTCGTCTCTGACACCTATTTCTGCCACTGTCAATCTCGTCATGCATCGGGATCTCTGGTGGCTCTTAGGCTGGCGAGGCATCTGGAGTAATACGGGGGTCCGTCGACCTTAGTCGTCCTGGGTGCCAATCCGTGCACACGACCGGGGGATGGGCCCTGCAGTCGGAATCATTGCAAGAGCGTGCCTGCATGCCCCTCTAGCACTTGGCGGCTATGTGGTTATGTTTGCATAGCGCAGGGGTATGGAGCATGCGCGTGATTCCGACTGTTAGGCCTCGCATAGGACCCTCGGATTGCCTCTGAGTGTTTCGTTGGTTCGTTAGCTGCCTTAGGTCATCGAGTAAGCCATGGCGAGGTCGGCGGTGGCAGGGTGGGCAAGGCCCGATCGAGAGGGTGCTGGGGTCTGAAGTTATCTTGTACACGGGAGTTCGTCGCGTAGGCTAGTCGGTCTTTCGAATAATTGCGAACTCGTTCGGGCGCGTCGCGATTTTCTATTAGCTCGCGTGTTTGATATTTCATTCCCTATTTTTATGGGAACTTGGAAATATCTTAGCTTTGCGACAGTAAAGTTTTAGTATATCGAATCGAAGTCCCCTTTGTAAGACAAGAAATATAATGACAGTAGATTCACTTTAACTTCTTTCTCTCCAAGTTAGATCAGGCTACCTTTGATACAGGTAGCGCCAGCAGGCTGCGCTACTAAGGCACATGTCGGGTCTCGATGCATAGCCACCTCTAAGTGGTGAGACCTGGTAATTGGTATCGTTTTCCTAAATATAATTTTTGGGAAACGATACCAAGCTAAGAGCTACGCGCCAAAGTTTAATTATTAATTATAAACTAGCTGTAAGTTAGTTACAAATTAGTCGTAAGTTAGTTATAAGTCAATTAGGAAACCTGGTTGCAAAAAGACAATGTTCGGTTGAAATAAACAAGCACATGTAACAGCAGAAAAAATTGGATTCATGGAATATCACTACCGTAGAGCCATCAGATATCAAAAATTATATTTTATAGTTAGAAAAAATTGAAGCAGTAATAAAAATATGTAAGGTATGATATGCTATTGAATTTTACGTTGGCTAACCATATGACATACAGGACAGAAATATTTGATGAGTAAATAAAAATTCAGCAAGGGGAGATGATTTAGGCAGACAAAAGGGAATAAAATTAATTTAGGTGATGTCCTCTTATGAGAACAGAAGAAAGAGAATACAGTGAGATTGAAAGGTATATCGTATTCCTGATCTAAATAAATATTAATATCAGTGGTCAAAGTCACTGATTATTACTAATCTGTTAAGTTTCAGATTGATGGAGCTGAGATACATAAAGAAAGGAAAGAAGTTGTAATGAAAGCAGTGAGAAAAAAAAATGTATACTACGTAGAATAAAGAAACAAAAAAGAGGCAGCATATGTATCAACGGAGAAAGATGTGTGGCATCGACATGCAAATATAAAGTTCATTGAAGAGATGGAGAATGAAGAATTGATATTGTTCTGAGTTGGTAATAGTTCTGAAAGGTAAAGATAAATTGAATATAGAGTGTGAATGTTGCTTTAAGGCAAACATCCGTAGGAACACACATAGGAAACTATAAAAACATCAGGAATAATGGGGCTGTGACACATGGATTTGATTGGACCAGTGAAGCCAATGTTAAAAAGAGGTAAAAGGTACAACTCATCTATTGATGATTATTCGAGAGTGATTATTGGTCTTGCTCTTATAGGAAAAGTGTCAGCTGAGGAAATAAAAATATTGGTAACATTTGAAGAAAATTAATCTGCGAAGAAACTGAAAAGTACTTATATGCTTAGACAATAGAGGTGAGTTTGTCAGATAAGATCTTTAGGTTTGTTTAAATCAAAAGAAAATAAAACATGACTTCAATCCAGCAAGAACACTGCAGTGCAATGGGGTTGCTGAGAGGAAGAACAAATCCACCATAATTCAATGAATATTGAGAATTATTAGGGAAATTCATGTATTTGAATACTTATGTCTTGCCAGACATCTCATTTGCAGTTAGGATGTTTGTTATAATTTAACCATGATCTTAAAATGATGGACATGAATAGATTGAAGGGAATATTAAGATATTTGAGGGTGTGTATTGTCTTGAATTTGGAAAAGGAAGAGAAACCAATGAATTGTGTTGTATGGATATATAGACTGATATGTGAAGTCCTACTGGAAAAGAAGGTGAGAAAGATTGTGATATGTGAATAGATTGAATGTGATAAATGTAGAAAATTTTTTGGTTTCGTTGGTGCGTTTTCGAAAAATATTGCCGAATGTGCCCGTAGCTATCAGATCGTGCTGTGCAATTGACTGTTTTTGCTTCTATTTTCCAGATTAGGTTTTTGGATCCTATCATAATGCTCATTTATAAAATTTTGTAACTAATATATATATTATGTATTACTATACATTATATTTTGTTATTAATTTTATAATTATTTTTATTAAGTTATAACGTTTTTGCTGTGGAAACTAAGTATTTATTAATTTGTCATTTTCATAAAAAAAACGTATTTGTATTTGCTTCATTGATATTAATAAATATAAGAAACGTTGTTTGATATTTCATATCGATACTTTAGCTCATGGCTATTTCAAAGACGCAGCATTTTCCCGCGAGAAAAATGCACAGATTGTCTAGCGTCAGTTATCTTCAGTTCCGCGCCAAACGAACATACCGGTAACAAATAATGGAATAATTTTGTACGTCAAAGTGAAATATTAAAGATTTCCACAAAACGTTTCGTAAAGTAGTGATATCGCTGATTGAAGTTTTAATTGCTGCAACATAGGAAATATATATTTAAGAACTATAACGAGACGTTTCTGGTATTAGTTCGCGACATTGCAGTTGTAGGTTACGTTTGTAACATTCTCGCAATATTTACGCATAAGATACAGCAAAAGTTTAAGAAATTGTGAGAAATTTACGAAGTTCAGGATTACTAACTGTGAACATTTCTTCGGTGCTAATATATGATGTGTAAAAAAAAGTGATCTTACATAGTGAAAATCGTATAACGATACATGCGTGAAATGAGGCAGTGTGAGTGCGGATCGTGTAATGCTATCGCACAGTCCCTAACCGTCGACTGTAGTAGATTCTAGATCTTGATTGTCCAGTAATATATTTGAACATTTTTACTCTGAATAGGCAGCTTGTTAACAGTTCTTCCAATTTTCCTTCAATCTTGACGTTCAATTGTGAAGTAGCTACGTATTATTGCTTATACATTCTAAACATCGATTGTGGATTAATATACTTCATTCCTCCTGCATAGAATAGATTATTCTCCAACCAGTACGGCAATTATTTTACGATTGAAGGTGCATATATGAAACAAAGTGACGGAAAAGCAAGTGCTTGTGAAATCGTTCTACACAGTTTACTTTTCTCGCCTATATTTCTCAAGTTAGGCTTTTCGGTTAGGTTTCTTCGGAATAACAGCATAGAGAGAATTCTTCCTTAAAGGGATTGATGATTTTTCTGCGTTTTCGAGTAAGAGTTTTCGAAGAATAGGGAGGAAAGTATCCGTGGCTGTCAGATCGTGCTGCGCAATTGACTTTCTTCGCTTCTTTTTCCGAAATTAGGCGTTCGGCTCCGGTTTTTTATATTTATCAGTGTAAAGTGATTTCTTCCTTAACGGGATTGGATATTTTTTTTCGGTTTCGAGCGTGCGTTTTCGAGAAATAGTGCGGGAAGTGTCAGTGGCTATCACTTCGTGCTGCGCAATATACTTTTTTGGCTTCTAGTTTTTGAATTAGGCTTTTTGAATCGGATTTTTCCACTGATTCGCGTAGAGTGAATCTTTCCTTAACGGGATTGGATACCTTTTTTGCGTTTCGAGCATGCGTTTTCCAAAAATAGTGCCGAAAGTGTGAGTGAGTGACAGGTCGTGCTGCGCAGTTTACTTTTTTGGCTTATATTTGAAAAATTAGGCTTTTGACTCCGGTTTTTTTTATTTATCAGCGTAGAGTGAATTTTTCTTTAACATGATTGGATACTTTTTTTACGTTTCGAGCGTGCATTTTCGAGAAATAGTGCCAAAAATGTCAATGGCTCTCAGATCGTGCTGCGCAGTTTACTTTTTTGCCTTATATTTCCAAAATTAGGCTTTTGACTCCAGTTTTTCTTATTTATCAGCGTAGAGTGAATCTTTCCTCAACGGGATAGGATACTTGTTTTGCGTTTCGAGCATGTGTTTTCCAAAAATAGTGCCGAACGTGTGAGTGAGTGGCAGGTCGTGCTGCGCAGTTTACTTTTTTGGCTTATATTTGAAAAATTAGGCTTTTGACTCCAGTTTTTTTTATTTATCAGCGCAGAGTGAATTTTTCTTTAACGGGATTGATTACCTTTTTTCGCTTTTGTGCGTGCGTTTTCCTAAAATAGTGCCGAATGTGTGAGTGAGTGGCAGGTCGTGCTGCGCAGTTTACTTTTTTGGCTTATATTTGAAAAATTAGGCTTTTGACTCCGGTTTTTTTTATTTATCAGCGCAGAGTGAATTTTTCTTTAACGGGATTG
>NW_016913305.1:0-964 GCF_001483705.2 Eufriesea mexicana | reverse complement strand
TCGTGCTGCGCAGTTTACTTTTTTGGCTTATATTTGAAAAATTAGGCTTTTGACTCCGGTTTTTTTTATTTATCAGCGCAGAGTTAATTTTTCTTTAACAGGATTGATTACTTTTTTTCGCTTTTGTGCGTGCGTTTTCCTAAAATAGTGCCGAATGTGTGAGTGAGTGGCAGGTCGTGCTGCGCAGTTTACTTTTTTGGCTTATATTTGAAAAATTAGGCTTTTGACTCCGGTTTTTTTTATTTATCAGCGCAGAGTGAATTTTTCTTTAACGGGATTGATTACTTTTTTTCGCTTTTGTGCGTGCGTTTTCCTAAAATAGTGCCGAATGTGTCAGTCGCTGTGAAATCGTGCTGCGCAATAGACTTTTTTGGATTCTATCTTCAAAATTAAGCTTTAGAATTCGAATTTTTTCATCTAGCAGCGTAGAGTAGAATTTTCTCTAATGGGATTGATATCCTTTTTTTGGTTTCGATCCTGCGTTTTCGAGAAATAGTGACAGAGGTGGCAGTGGCTGTGAAATAGTGCTGCGCAATAGACTTTTTTGGTTTCTATTTCCAAAACTAGGAATTTGATTTCGATTTCTTTTATATATCCGCGTGGAGTGGAATTTTCTCTAATAGGATTAGAAATTTTTTTTCGGTTTCGTCGGTGCGTTATCGAATAATATTGCCGAATGTGCACGTGGCTATCAGATCGTGCTGTGCAATTGACTGTTTTTCTTCTATTTTCCAGATTAGGTTTTCGGATCCGGAATTTTCCGTATAACTGCGTTGATTTGGCTTTTCTCCAACTTGTGCATTGGCGTCGACATGCAAATATGAGAGTTATTGAAGGGGCGGAGGATGAACATTTGGTAATAGTTATAAAAATTACAGATAAATTGAATATGGAGGGTAAATATTTCATTAAGGCACAAATGTGTAGAAATATCTATAAGGACTTACAAATTATAAAAGCAGCA
>NW_016913304.1:0-351 GCF_001483705.2 Eufriesea mexicana | reverse complement strand
TTTATACAAGAAAGTTAGGTGGTCACGATGTTATTCGAAAATGTGAATAAAATTGAATTTTCCAGCCAGATTCTATAGGAGTGCAATGACTATAGCACGCTGGTAGAATCTTTCCTCCTTATATATGCAAGAAAGATAGGTAACCATGATATTAGCTGAAAATGTAATTAAAATTGAGTTTTCCAGCCATGTTCTATAGGATTGCAGTGACTATAGTACGCCAGTAGAACCTTTCCTCCTTCTATATGCAAGAAAGTTAGGTCACCACAATAGTAGTCGATAGTTTTTAATAAAATTGATTTTTCCAGCCAGACTCTATAGCATTACCATGGCTATAACACGCCAGTCGAA
>NW_016913303.1:0-476 GCF_001483705.2 Eufriesea mexicana | reverse complement strand
ACCTAATCAAACGCAGCATAACTCCAACTAACGTGCCGAGACCACTATTGCCGGCCTCCAAAGTGCCAAGCATAGCAAATTACAGCAGAGTAGATCGAAGAAATGCACAGAATAGCAGTGTGTAGCACAAAAGTCAAAGTTATCCTTTCCAAGCCTAACCAAACTTAACATAATCAGACGTAACTTTACCCAAACTTGCGTGCCGCGAACGCGGTTGCTGGCATCATGAAAGCTAAGCAGAGTATAGCAGAGCTATGCAGAACGCTGAAATCTTCTGAGCAGCAGTGTATACCACAAGAGTCATATCTCTCTTGACCAAACATATCCAAACCTGTCATAACAAAGCGTAACATAAATCAACCTAACCTGTTGAGAGCACTACTCGTGGCGCCCACGGAGACGAGCAGAGTGTGATAGCGCACAGAAGAGCGCAGATGTCCATAGAATAGCAGAGTGTAGCACAAAAGACGCTGCCA
>NW_016913302.1:0-882 GCF_001483705.2 Eufriesea mexicana | reverse complement strand
CTAACACAACATAGTGTGCTAAGACGACTATTGCTTGAATCTGCAGAGCCTAGCAGAGCTGTCCAGAGCAATGTAGAGCGCCGAAATTCACCGAACAGCAGTGCATAGCACAAAAGCAGAAGAAAACCTAACCAAATATAGCCCAACCAAACCTAACCGAACGTAACCAAACTCAATATAACGTGCCGAGAGAACCGCTATTGACATTTCCAGTACCAAGCAGGACATGCTAGGGCAAAGTAGAGCGCAGAAATCCATTGAACAGCGGTGCATACCACAAAGGCCACAGCCAACATAACCAAACCTGTACCAACCTAGCATAAGCAAGCTCAACATAACTTAACCTAGCGCGTCGCTGCCACGGTTTCTGGCCACCCAAGAGTAAAACAGAGCATATTAGGTCAATGTAAAGCGCATAAGCACAACGAATAGCATTGTATAGCAAAGAAGTAGAAGCTGTCCCAGCCTAACCTAATTCTAACCTAACCAAACGTGACATTGCCAAACCTAAGCTAGCCCAACATAACATGCCGCTGCCGCTATTGCTCGCCTTCCCAGGGCCAAGCTAAACATATTAGGGCACAGTACAGCACAAATATCCGACGAATAGCGGTGTATATCGCAAAATTAATGGAGATCCTGACCGAACCTTACCTAACCTGGCCTATCCAAACGTTGTCCAGCACAAAATAACTTGCCGATACCACCATTATTGGCCTTCACAGAACCAAGAAGAACATATTAGAGCACAGTACAGTGCAGGAGTGCTCCGAAATGCAGTGAGTTGTCCAAAACTCAAAGCTACCCTCTCCTAACCCAAACAAAAGTAACAACCAAGCGTAACCTAACACAACCTACCGTGACGTGACCTCTGTTGGTGGC
>NW_016913301.1:0-852 GCF_001483705.2 Eufriesea mexicana | reverse complement strand
ACTTATATAGTGGTGAAGTTACTCTCTTGCATAAATAAGGAGGGCAGATTCTATTGCCGTGCTGCAGCCATTGCAATGCTATACAAGCAGGCTGGAAAATTCAATTTTATTGGCATTTTCGCCTAATATCGTGGTGAGCTGACATTCTTCCATATTTAGGAGGAAAGACTCTATTGTCCTGCTATAGCCATTGCAATGCTATAAAATCTGGCTGGAAAATTCAATTTTAATGACATTTTCGACTAATATAGTGGTGAAGTTACTTTTTGGCATAAATAAGGAGGACAGATTCTATTGCCGTGCTACAGCCATTGCAATGCTATAGAATCTGCCCGGAAAATTCAATTTTATTTACATTTTCGACTTATATCGTGGTGAGCTAACTGTCTTACATAAATAAGGAGGATGGATACCATTGGCCTGCTATTGCCATTGCATTGCTATAGGATCCCGCAGGAAAATTCAGTTTTACTGACATTTTCGACTAATATCATGGTGAGCTAACTTTCTTTCATTAATAAGGAGGAAAGATTCTATTGGCATACTATAACCATTGCTATGCTATAAAATGAGGCAAGAAAATTCAATTTTATTGACATTTTCGACTAATATCGTGGTGAGCTGACTGTCTTGCATAAATAAGGAGGAAAGATTCCATTAGCCTGCTATAGCCATTGCGGTGCTATAGAATCTGGCTGGAAAATTCAACTTTTTATTGACGTTTTCAAGTAATATCGTGGTGAGATAACTTTCTTGCTTACATAAGGAGGAAGTATCCTATTGGCGTGATATAGCCACTGCAGTGCTATTGAATCTGCCTTGAAAATTCAATTTTATTGACATTTTCGACTA
>NW_016913300.1:106044-169605 GCF_001483705.2 Eufriesea mexicana | reverse complement strand
CTCTCTCTCTCTCTCTCTTGAATTGCTAATTTCTCTCGCTATAATGTATCTATCCATTTATCATACTAGAATTGTCACAATTCCTATGGAAATTACGTGATCAGTGGATAGATTAATGCATTGGATATAGTAATGTGTTGATGGCTAAGGTCTGTAGTGTATTGTTGATTGTTACCTCCTCTAGACATAATTGCTCCACACACTTATCATCATAGGATTTCAATGCCATTAAGCTGATCCGTTAATAGATTCGTGCAATAGCTATAGTACTACGTAGAGGGCTATACTCAGTACCGTATTCTTGATTGTCATTTTCACTAGAAATAAATGGACGACAAATTAGACAATCTATAATACCCATAGAACTTACATGAGAAGTGAATAGGTTAATGCAATGTTTATAGTACTGCGTTGGTGCCTAAACTCAGTACTGCTGCGATAGTTGCCTATATGTCCAGCGATAATTGACCTATACGTCGGTCTCTCTAGAGCTGCCATAGAATTTGATGGTCAGTGAATAGATGATTCCTATTGGTGCAGTGCAACGCCGACTGCTGTTCCCAGTACCCTATTGTTCACTGCTAGTATCTCCAGCGATAATTGATATTCCCTTTGACGATGATAGTATTCCCATAGAACCTGCATGGTCAGTGAATGGATTAATCAAATGGATATTGTACAGTGTAGATGGCTATCGCCTGTAGTGTACTGTCCACTGTTAATGCCGCTAGAGATAACTGATCCATACATTGGTAATTGTTGAATTGCTGTGGAATTTATATTATATCTGAAGAAAATTGTCCAGTGGCTATAATAATGCGTACACTGCTGCATTAAGTTCTGCATTATCTATTTCTAATGTTTCAAGCGGAAATTGATATATCCATTGGTCAATGAAGAATTGCCTTGGAACTGGCAGTATCAGTGATTGGATTTATGCAGTGGATATGAAACTGTGTAGGTGGCTATAATCTGTATTGTTAATTGTTGATATCTGTAAAGATGATTGATTCATCCATTGATAATTCTTGAAATACTGTGGGATTTTAGTGATATCTGTATTGATTAATACAATGACTACGGTACTGCGCTGATGGCAATGCTCTGTACTTAATTGTTAATTCTAATATCTCTAGCGAGGGTTGGCCTACCTATTGAAAATGCTCGAATTGCTATAGAATATTAATGACCAAGGAATTCATAAATACCATGGCCATATGATTGCGTGGAGGGCTATACTGAATTCGGTGCTATTATTTGTTACTGTCTCTCGCGATAGTCGGCATATACATTGATGATTCCTGAGTTACTGTAGAATAAAGTGACCAGAGAGTATATTATTGCAGAGGCTATGGCTCATTGTCTGTGGCCCTATCATGCACTGCGTAGCTAGTTGGCAATATCCTCAGAGATAAGTGGTAAATCCATTGATCTTTCTAGGATTGCCTCGGAATATATATGATCAGCCATTAGATGAACACAGTGGCTATAGAAATGCGTAGATAGCTATTACAAGTGCCGTAACATCGACTGTTAACGTTCCAAGCGAAAATACATATATCTATTGATCAATGCAGAATTTCTATCGAATTAACGCGATCACTGAATACATTACCGCATTGGCCTTAGTACTACGCGGATGGCTATAATTCCCTGAAGATGCAACACTCAGGACTGTATCGTCAACTATCAATATCTCATGCGATAACTCATCGAGGGACTTATCTTTGTATAATTGCTGTCATACATGTGTGCTCTGTAAACAGATTTTGTTCAGTTTATAGATAAATACAAGCTCTATAGATCTGTTTGGAAGTATAAATTCAATTCCCTATGGTCAGTTTTTATTATCTCTAGCGCTAATTGTCCTATGCATTGACCATCCAAGGATTGCTATAGATTTTACGGCTGATAATTTACAACAATGAGTATTGTGCTATGTCGGATTGCTGTACACAGTGCTCTCTCTCTCTCTCTCTCTTGAATTGCTAATTTCTCTCGCTATAATGTATCTATCCATTTATCATACTAGAATTGTCACAATTCCTATGGAAATTACGTGATCAGTGGATAGATTAATGCATTGGATATAGTAATGTGTTGATGGCTAAGGTCTGTAGTGTATTGTTGATTGTTACCTCCTCTAGACATAATTGCTCCACACACTTATCATCATAGGATTTCAATGCCATTAAGCTGATCCGTTAATAGATTCGTGCAATAGCTATAGTACTACGTAGAGGGCTATACTCAGTACCGTATTCTTGATTGTCATTTTCACTAGAAATAAATGGACGACAAATTAGACAATCTATAATACCCATAGAACTTACATGAGAAGTGAATAGGTTAATGCAATGTTTATAGTACTGCGTGGGTGCCTAAACTCAGTACTGCTGCGATAGTTGCCTATATGTCCAGCGATAATTGACCTATACGTCGGTCTCTCTAGAGCTGCCATAGAATTTGATGGTCAGTGAATAGATGATTCCTATTGGTGCAGTGCAACGCCGACTGCTGTTCCCAGTACCCTATTGTTCACTGCTAGTATCTCCAGCGATAATTGATATTCCCTTTGACGATGATAGTATTCCCATAGAACCTGCATGGTCAGTGAATGGATTAATCAAATGGATATTGTACAGTGTAGATGGCTATCGCCTGTAGTGTACTGTCCACTGTTAATGCCGCTAGAGATAGCTGATCCATACATTGGTAATTGTTGAATTGCTGTGGAATTTATATTATATCTGAAGAAAATTGTCCAGTGGCTATAATAATGCGTACACTGCTGCATTAAGTTCTGCATTATCTATTTCTAATGTTTCAAGCGGAAATTGATATATCCATTGGTCAATGAAGAATTGCCTTGGAACTGGCAGTATCAGTGATTGGATTTATGCAGTGGATATGAAACTGTGTAGGTGGCTATAATCTGTATTGTTAATTGTTGATATCTGTAAAGATGATTGATTCATCCATTGATAATTCTTGAAATACTGTGGGATTTTAGTGATATCTGTATTGATTAATACAATGACTACGGTACTGCGCTGATGGCAATGCTCTGTACTTAATTGTTAATTCTAATATCTCTAGCGAGGGTTGGCCTACCTATTGAAAATGCTCGAATTGCTATAGAATATTAATGACCAAGGAATTCATAAATACCATGGCCATATGATTGCGTGGAGGGCTATACTGAATTCGGTGCTATTATTTGTTACTGTCTCTCGCGATAGTCGGCATATACATTGATGATTCCTGAGTTACTGTAGAATAAAGTGACCAGAGAGTATATTATTGCAGAGGCTATGGCTCATTGTCTGTGGCCCTATCATGCACTGCGTAGCTAGTTGGCAATATCCTCAGAGATAAGTGGTAAATCCATTGATCTTTCTAGGATTGCCTCGGAATATATATGATCAGCCATTAGATGAACACAGTGGCTATAGAAATGCGTAGATAGCTATTACAAGTGCCGTAACATCGACTGTTAACGTTCCAAGCGAAAATACATATATCTATTGATCAATGCAGAATTTCTATCGAATTAACGCGATCACTGAATACATTACCGCATTGGCCTTAGTACTACGCGGATGGCTATAATTCCCTGAAGATGCAACACTCAGGACTGTATCGTCAACTATCAATATCTCATGCGATAACTCATCGAGGGACTTATCTTTGTATAATTGCTGTCATACATGTGTGCTCTGTAAACAGATTAATCAGATGACACTTACAGTGCGTAGACGGCTATGCCCAGTGCGGTATTGTCGACTTTCAATTTCTCTATATATAATTGATCTAGTCATTGGCCATTGTGGAATAGCTATAGAATTATTATTATCTGCGAGTAGATTAATTCAATTGCTGTGGCACTGAGAAGAATTCTATAGTGAGTGCCGTACTTTCACTTGACAATATCTTTAGCGATGTTTGAAGTGTGCACTGGTCGTTCTAGAATAGCTATGGAAATTGTATGACCAGTGAACAGATTTATAAAATTTCTGCAGGAACGTGTAGATGGCTATACTAAGTAACGTATTGTTAGTTGCTAACTTCCCTAGCGATGATTTATCTAGCCATTGATCGTTCAATAATTTATGATGCAACTAAGATGTTCACTGTAGAGATTACTCAAATGACAATAGTAGAGTATAGGTGGTTACTCTTAGCATTTTATCTCCAATCGTTTATACCTGAGGCGATAGTTGATCCATCCTTTGACCACTCTTGGTTTGCTATAGAATTAAGGATGTCACTGTGTGGGTTAATATCTGTAGCCAGATATACCCACTTCTGTATAGCCAATTGTTGATGTTTCTGGCGACAATTGATTTACCTCTTCGTTATCCGATCGTCGTCATAGGACTTGGATGACCAGTATATAGGCTATGCCGATGCAAATAATACTACGTAGATCGATACAGCCAATACTGTATATTCAATTCCTATATCTCCAAACATAAATTATACATCGCTTGATCATTCTGGAGTTGATACAGTATTTAATTAGGATTGGAAATATTGAACCAATGGCAATGATGCTCTTCATTTGCATTTAGCGCCTATGTATACTCTGCTGCGCTGTGGAGCACTCTGGTGCACACTGCAGTACTCCGCGCTGGATAGGTTTGGGAAGGCAGCGTTTCTATTGTTTGGTCAGGTATGGATAGTACACGAGTCTGTTTAATTCTCTGCGATGCTCTGGTCTTCGTCGCTTTATTATGCACTGCTCCCTTTTGCTGCGCTGCGTTTCGCGCGGATAAGCTCTTCTGAGGTAAGATTAGTATGTGCAAAGGCGGATAATATTAGGATAAGAATCTGTGCAATGCGCTGCCGCCCATGGTGTTCGGCTCCTTAATCTGCAGTGCAACGTTCTGCTGTCCTCAGCTGCACTTTGCCGCGCTCAACTACGGATTGGCTAGGTTACTTAAATTGGGTTAAGAATCTGTCCTTTTCGCTAGTATTGTCTGGTATGTGGCGCACTACAGTGCTCTCCTGCATTCTGCGTCGCTTTGCTGCGCTCTGCTGATCCCTGCTGCAGTTGGGATACGAAAGGCAGTGTACGTGATGTCAGAGTATTACTTGCTTGGATTGGTTAAGCTAGGATATGTTCGGAATCTGTATTTTTCGCCGCTATTCGACGGACTCTGCGTCTCACTGTGGCCTGCTGCGCTTTCCAACGCTCTGCCTTGCACTGCTGCCGTTAGGCCTTATTGCGTCGTTGTAAGGTACGGTTGGACATGTTATTTCGACTTTGGTTAGAAACTTATACTATTGGCTTCTCTTCGATTGTATACGGTGCTACATTGTATCCTGCTGCCATCTGATGCGCTTTCCTGCGCTTTGCTGGGCCCTGCTGTGGGTAGTATCGTTTATGTTAATTAAGGAATCTGAGGTATTTGCAGATGCACCTTGGTATTCGGAGCATTGCTGGGCTCCGTTGGCCTCTCCTGCGCCCTGGTGCGCCCACCTGTATTCAGCTGCACGCAGCTGTGCTCAGTTCTGCTTGCGGTTTTATCCAATGCGATGCCGAGCACTGAAGTGCTGTGCTATGGTAACGGTGCTGCTCCGAGTGGTGCTATCTTCAGCAGTGGTGTCTTGTGTTGTGCTATGTGCTGATATTCGGTGCTGCTGATTGCACTACATTGATGTGCTACGTTCCGCAGCGCGCTGCTGTGGAGGGAGAACTTAAGAATTTTATGCCTAAATAATCGAGCTTCTCTATTTCCATGCAGGTGCGCCATCCAATTAGGATGAAGCTTCTGAACGGCGAGAAGAGTAGCAGTGAGTAAAAATTCAACGGCTCATTCCGAAGAAGCACAAATCCCTGCACAATACACTTCCCTCTCCTTTCCTTGAATATGAGTACGCCTGTCAGCGTGTAATTCCAGCTTTTGCACTGCAAATGTTGACTTCGGTTGAACTTCGTGCTTATGGCACTACGCGCAATAGGAAGAGTAAAACGCAAATACGATGGGTAAAATTTTGTGTTATAATGGAGACAGGAATGGATGATACTTAATCCAAAGTTCCTTCAAACTGTTGGTGGCAATTCGTTTAACGCGCAGGTCAAGGGATATTGCATTACAATTATTTCCTTAGACGTAGGTAGCGAAATAGGTGTAATTGTATAAAGAGAGTGTGGGCATGGAGTTAACGAAAACGGCGCAATACTTCAATCAAGGTAACGCTATCTATTATAATCGTCATTAGTCAAGTACATAGCCAATGGCAGCAGTGTTTAATACGATAATTGATCATATACGTAGTATTAACCAATTGGCAGACTTCAATCATCTTTGTAGTAAAATTAATTGATTAATTGATTAAACTCATTAAAAAATTCGGTTGTATGTACTTCGTCCGTTATAAGAATTTTGCTCGTATTCTTCAAGTAGCACATGCTTAGTGCATTTCATGCTAGGTCATATATCTTACATATTTCTGTGGTTTTCAAACATTGTGAGGTTAGTTTGATGAACTGGGTGCCCCCATTTATTATCAAAATATCCTTAACACTATTGCGCAATTCATATATAATTCGTCCTCAATAGACAATGCACCACAGGCCCTCAAACTAATCGCTAACTTCATACCTCCTTTCAAGCTCAATCCTTCCCAATCAACTTCTGCTCGGGAAGAGCAATTTTCTCCCTTGCACTCAATTCTGAAGAAGAATAATCCGAACTCCTCGTACCTGATAATCCAAATAAGGATAGTGCAGTAAAGAGCGAATGGGTGGACTTCCCTTCAGCCTCGTCTTCTAGCCTCCACCTCCTTCGTCTCATTCCATTAAACCGCTCGTCGTTCCTTTATGCACTTTTCCTAACAAATTGAATATATCTCCTTTGACTTCACAATATCCACAACCCCTCAATTCAGCCGACTAATTAGTACGTAATGGACATGTCCCCAACTACTTTCCCCATAGCAATCATGGCGAAGGCGCCGAGAAACTACGGCGGATTTGGGGAAATGGTGGTCATGTGAAATCTGTATGACGGTCAAATTTTGTACTCGTCTCGACGAATTTCTCTATTCCGGGCTATGCTTGTTGAAACTTTGGGATGAAATAGTCACGGCATGGGACAGGTGTTATCTCATATTACGCGACGAAATAACATCACAGCCTTCAGATCTCTACGTTCCTTATATCGAAATTCACTGTACGCGCACGTCACTTACGCATTCGCTTATTGTCTTCAGCCTTCAACGCCGCAAACGAAGATTAATTTGCGTCTACAGTTCTTTCTACGTGTCTCACCATTTTATGCCAAAAATGGCGGCAACGCAGTAATGTATGGCGAACATGTCAAAAAAAGGCAGAACAACGAGGATATGATATTTTAAAAGCCTCACCTTTAAAGTCCTGTATAATTCAATGTAGTGAAGTCCAATCTAGTAGGAAATACTGGTTGCCATGTCACGTTTATCGAACAAATTAATAAGAGTAACTGGTTCTCGACATTTTTATTTTTACCCTGCATAATATTCTGATAATAGTAACAGTTTCGTGAAAGTTTTTATCCATTGCTTTGTGTAACGCTTACGTACCCACTCAATCACGTCTGTCGGCAATCAAAAATAATTTCCCTTCATCGAGATATACCGCCATGAATGTATTCGAATAGCACTGAAAGTTATAGAGCGGACTATCTTGTCGCAAAGTGTAGCTATTGCTGTGTTATTTCATGAAAAATTTCTGCCCCTTTTTTATCTAAAATGGAAGTTAATGCATCGATGCGGAGTGCAAGCGGTATTAAATTTTAGTTATCGTTACTGTCGTTTTATATATGTGTCCTATGAATAATTTCGTCGCCTGTTTTGCCTGACATGAATATTTACATGTAGATAAATGATTGAATCAAGACAAATTTTGCTGTGTATACCCCCGCATAAGAAGTGTTTAGTTCTACCTCAATTTATATGTACAGAGTTGTCAGGGAGAAGTGGATTTATAGATTCAAAATAAAAATATCTTCGTGGAATCATATGATTCAGTTAATGCCCTGGAATTATGTTCCACGGTATTATCAAATGAATAAGACGACATAGACAACAGTTTAGATGTTCTTGAAGGTGAATTGGATAACTTAGATAAGAATTGTATAGCATAGTACGCAGATTTCTATGAAATACTACGGACTATGTATATTCATTATGTAAAAATGAACGTAAAGGTGTCGTTATATATCAAATGTCGTCGAGAAATGTATTCTTACGTTTCTTTCATTAGAACAGAATTTTGTGGTAATATCCAAATTAATTCCGAGGTGATAGCTTGGTCGTAACCTTAATTATATACATCGGAAATTTACTACTTACAAATAGTTTTATTGGGTGCTTTAGTATACCGTGAGTGTAGTTCTCTTCCTTCTTAACCTGTTTTCAATAGTTTGTGAACATTGCGTTCCACCTCATTTCAGTCGTTATTTCAAAATACCTGTCCCTTTAACCTTACACCGGAATGGATTATCGTCACAACATAAACTACAACTCTTATATTATCAAGCAGCGTTAACGGGGTAATGTTTCTTTCAATATATAGAAAAGTAGAGAATAGAAATGGACTGCTGCAACGAATATCAAAAACAACCAACCTTCTGCTATAAATTGTCGCGCACGAGCACTTGTATACAAATTCAGACACGAAGTATTTGGAAACGAAATAAGCTCGAGGGGCAGAGCATAGACATACGAATCACGCCAGGTAATATCATGCAAAATAATTTTAGTATGATGAAACGGTCGCGGTGCAGGGATTCGTGCAATCAAATTTTGGCCATAGTGTTCGTGGCAGTGCGGACGAAATAAGAATGGTGCACGGTGTATCGGTGTGGATGATGAAAAGCGAATGCTAATGAAGTAACAACGACACCCGTCACGTATTATGGGCTCAGCTTGTCCAACGATTGCGCTCATTGCTTCAATTCCCCAGTGTATATACGCGTGTGTGTGTCATTGTTCATCTTTCTGAAACACCGTCCATTTTCTGTATACCTCATTTTCCCTCCCACCCTTTTTCCCTTTGCAACCGCATGACCATGGCTCGTACACGTGACGGAGGTTCACAAGAGAGAGTCAAGGGAGTCGAAGTACACATGCATACTCGTGAAGGTATGGAATGTTTCTTCCGTCTTCTGTTGCATGGATTCTATAATACGTGGGCATCAATTCGTTCTTGGGTGCAAAGCGCGTGCAAGTGTTACTGGTGAATGTAGAAATGCGAAAGGTAATTTTTGTCGTCATTTTGAGTAGCCATTAAAGTAGGCATTTTGTGAATATTTTACGCCAAAGGAAATTCGATATTTTACCGGAATCAGTATACTATAAATAATTACGATTAAATTATGCATTTTAGGATAGGAGCTTGACGGAATTAGTATAGTGAGTTTAGCGCATACGTATGAACATAAGATTCAAAATGATATTTTGGCGACAGGAGGAATGACATTAGTAATGATGTGAAAATTTTAATGTTGCCTATTATGTCTTTAAATATTTTATTCTGTGTTCCCTACGTATTGTAAATGAACGCAGCGCCACGTTCATAATGTGATATTACGTGCACCATTTCTTAAGATTTTTGTTATACTGGGGTGAATGTTGGACCACCGATTTCCGAATATAAATCAATCTACGTGCTTAGAAATCAAATTTCTTTCAAGGCATGCGGTTTTAGATGAATTAACTAGCCATGGTTAGTAGTAATTAAGAATTTTATCCTCTGCGTTTCATGTTCATCATAGCATTAGCCAATAAATTGTTATTTTGTGAAGATAACATTAGCGACTACATCTAAGTGTAGATAATTATTTTCCGTGGGAAGGCGGGAAACGAATTCTATGTTACAAATAAGAACTGGCGTCAAAAAGAATACATTATAAACGTTGAAGGTAGAATATTTAGCCGCTTGGATACCGTTATGGATGATTGAACATCTCCTAACAAAATTCCAACAGGTTTCGAAGTAAACGAACCTCAAACGTGCGTTATGGATTATGATTCTTCTTATTACTAGTTGTACTGGAGCAGAGGATTTAGATTCGAAATAATGATTTGCTTCGCTCAGAAGTGAAGTTAAATTGATTCTAAAATTGGTTAAGCGAAGCTTTACCAATTCCCGTGAACAGTGAGTTCCCTCGAAATATAAATCGCAGCAGATTTTCCATCAAATATAGGGCAATCGTTTACACAATTATACCAAACATTTACAGCCCACTTTTCTTTCGCAGATAGTAGTGCGTTTCTCGTGTAAGTGCAGATTGCATGTAAATCGTTGGAGCGAGTATTCGATTGAAGCAGTAACGTATTCGATGTCCAATTCTTGCCATAATTCGTTTAGAACATGCTACCAAACACGCAGATATACACCCAAAGGAACGAATTCAAGGTATCGTAAAATTAATTGCACTACACGTAACTATTTTGATAGAAATAATAGCCTTACAGCCTAAAAAGTGAAATACATATCGAAATAGATATATTCCTTATTATAAACATGGCAATAGCATATATCAATATTTATCTAAAGAGTGGCAGCATAATTTCGGTACAACATCAACAAAAAATTTACAACTAATTGACCAAAATATACGCCAAGGTTCTAAATAATTTTTTACCACAGATTACCAATAAATTCTCCGCGAAATTCGACAATATTACAAGCAAACGTTTATCAAAAATATCCACAGATATCACCAAAGGTCTCGCTGAAATCACAGCCATTCGAAAGGGAGCAGGTGATGGGAGATAATCCTCCGTTACTTCGTGATTTAGCAAATCCTGTCTGGGCACTGTCCGATTACTCTCTTCGATAGTGCACAAGGTGGAAATTATTAGAGGTAGTTCTGACCGGGAGCACGTCGATGAAGCCACCTCTGACGCATCCGGCTACGTCTATCCGCCGTGGAAAGGAAGCACGAAGCAGGAAAGGGGAAAGGGAGGGAGGAAGAGGAGCCGGCGAGTTGTGACTGCGCGGGGGGGGGGGCATACTTATATATACCGATGAACTTCAGATTAATTTAGCCGACAATGCGTCCCTCGTACGAAACGACACACTCGGTAATGTGTTACGCCACCTCCACGTTCCACCCATTCTAAGGATCGTTCCGAGCCGTTACGTTATATGTGGATGAACTCCACCCTCGATAGGATCTAATTTTCGATCGATTTGGTATGGCGGAATTTCTCACGCTCCTAAATGCAGCGGCCGGGATGTCGAGAGAAGGGGAGGTGTAATTTTGGAAGAACAGTTAGAAGATGGGGCGGAGATTGCTTTGGCCTCAAAGGAATTTGGGGGGAGTTATGAGATCGCGGCACTGTGGAAGTCAAGGATTGTATCGAACTTGATAAGGCATGTGGAGTGGTTGGGAATATATCTGGCAAGATATCCTGAGGCGCAACAGCAAGCAAATGGCGGACGTACTTTAGTCATACAATTTTCGAGTGCATGTTTGCTGACGATGGGGAGTATTGATTTTGTAATCAAGGGTCTTGGGCACCTCTCGCTTGCCAAACATATTTTCGACTTTGTTCCACATTCGTTGAAGAGTATATCTTCGCAAACGCTCTGTTTTTTCACATAGCCACTGGTGTGTTCCAAGTTTTACTTTTCTTGTATCGTTCATCTTCGAACGTGCAACGAAGATTGTTGCAAATTTTCCAACAGTTTGTTTGGAAACTGCCTTTAATTAGAAGGTAGGTTCCATTTCACCAATATTCCAAGGAACAATTTGGCTGAGAATACGGGAAAGGTGTCTGTGATTGTTGTAGACAGATTGAGGGATGACAAGGAAATACTATTTATACGTTTGTTTAGAAATATGAGTTTGTCAATAAATTAAAATGCATTATTAACATTAAAACCATCAACATGTAACGAGTACCTATTATCTTATACCATATTGATGGCAATTAACCACTTGCACTCTACGATTTTCTGGCCAAAGTATGGCAGGAGTTCAAAGATTTTCCGTTACAACGCTGAGGATAATTATCGGAGCAGGAATAAGAAATCGGGTGGCAACTAACACGTAGAGTTATTTGATTTCTATTCCTCGCACATAGTTACATTATTTGGAATTTGACATATTTACGAATATGGAGCTTCAAAATTTTATCAAATGGCGAATGAAGTGCTCCTCTCAAGCGCAAAGTGTTAATTCGTTGTAATGAAATTAAAAGAGTATACGTAATAATGATCACGATAGAATAAATATCGATACTGTTACAAAGATTGGACAGTGGTAACGTTTATTGGCAACAGCAGCATAAATATGTGAGAATGACAATAAACTAATTATTTCTCGGTTTTCTGCAACTCTTAACACTGTATTATAATATTTCAACCCTGCTCGACTTCGACCCTCAACTTCACAACTCGATTAAGCGATGTTTACCATCGTTTTCAACTAGAGTGTAACATGAACATATATCATCGTACTAGTGGCTCCAAGCGCTACCCACGGATCCTTCGACTGACCATGGCCTTGTATATTCGACCCTCGTTCTCCCAGTAACCGAAATACTACGTGTACATGATGGAAAATGTGCGATACTATGCTTACACTGCAATATGTAGCTACATACTTACGGGTATTGCGAAGAGAGTGTGTCTATAGCTTGTCATTTCGTCCTCTCAGGTATTTCCATTGCTAATATATGTTTTAATGTTCCTGAATTTCGTGAATTATTTATATAGTCTGCAGAGAATTCGAGTGAGTGTTTTTGACGAAATATCTCAGGTAACTAATTTATAAATATGAATTCATAGAAATGATTTACCTTGTCAGATTCAGCGAGGAATTAGTTAAAGTTTAAGGATGCATACTGGGTGATAAGTTTGGGAACATGAATTGAAAGCAGAGATTTCTTTGCCGCGATGTGTAGGGTTCGACAAGTATTGTGAATTATGTTAAATTTGTCGTTAACTAATTAATTCGAAGATATGCATCGAAGACATTAAGAGATTTGTTAAACCCGTTTAACACGTTCGCCGTATAAGTTTCAAATTTGGATAAATCTACGAAGCCTGTAGTCTTGCCACACGTGTGTTGCAGATACTATGATGTATAGTGCAGGTTAGCGTAAAGGTATGATGAATACGTGTGCCATTGAATATATACCTTAATCAATCTCCATAGGATAGAACGTGAAGGTGTGTGACGATGTTATAGATAACATTATCTAAAATCTATACAGGATTATTAACGAAGGTATGCTGTGATTGTATTCGGTAATATTTAAAACCTACTACAAAGGTGTAAATTATGGGAGAAGAGATGGAATTCAAATTCGTGGATCGTGGTTCCCAATTTTAATAAAGGTATTGCTACACGAACACCAACCTTTGCAAGAATCGGCTATTCGTGTGATTATTGTTGTATCCGGCCTACCGCAATTGCCCTAAACGTAGTGAAAATGCATCAGAATGCACTCTCGTCTTTTGAAACGAAGGAGAGACATACTGATATTAATTGCAGTTCGGCTATTCGTGTGATTATTGTTGTATCCGGCCTACCGCAATTGCCCTAAACGTAGTGAAAATGTATCAGAATGCACTCTCGTCTTTTGAAACGAAGGAGAGACATACTGATATTAATTGCAGCCTGACTCGTGCCTCTGAGGTAATCGAAATTACGTCATTCCCGCGAAGCGTCATGTATTGCATGACTCACAACCCACGAGGATTAAGTATTATGGAAATGTGCTTAATGCAACCTATTTTACCAGGAGTCGCGGAAACGCGACCTTTATCTCGTGCGTGGCAACACCTTCATTGCTGCAAGTACGGTACCGAGTAGACTAAATGTTCTAATGGTATAGCTAATATTAGGTTTCTAATTAATGTATGTTGCTGAGAATTCAATACTTTACGCAATTAATCGAGGACTTAGTTCGAACAATGTAACTAATAACATTAAATAAATAATACATATTTTAATTTAAGACCTTGGTACTTTGTCGAATAATAAGTTTAACAAGCGCTTCAGATCATAAATTTTCATTTCATAAGCTATAATTTCCTATTAAAACTGAAGTTTATAAGTATCTTCGTAGTTTACTAGTAATATACGATGAAATGCATATAATGATATTCTCCGAATCCGAGATAGAGTTATGACTTCCTTTTTGATTTCCTGCCGATAAAAAAATAGGTGCGGAGCAAATGAAAAATTTAATCTCTTAGATTACATTTCATTAGAATAATTCCTGTTCTCTTTATATTTCCGAAGCTCAAGGGGAACATTTAAAATTTCCAGCAGATAGCAAATGTCGCAAATTTTGATCATAGTTCTTAGCTTGGCATTGTTTTCTTAAAATTGCTCTTTGGAAGACTCACGAGGGAGGACTCACAACGTGGAGGTGACTATGCATCTAGACCCAGCGTGCACCTAAGGGGAGCAGCCAGCTGGCGACATCTGTTTCAAGGTATCTAATCTAACTCGGTGCAAAGGAAGTTAAGGTGAGTGTACTGAAGATTCATTACAATTCGAGTCTCACAAAATGCGTTTCGAATGTGAATATTAAAATTTTTACCCTACTGCCGCAACGATAATATACTACATTTCAGCAGAATCTAATATTTCTATGTTCCCAAAAATTGGGGGGAAGAGGTATGAAAAGCTGGAGCAAAGAAGGATCAAACTTTAATCGCTACGCGACTGAACGAAATCGAAAATATTCAAAACACCGACTAACGATCCAATCGCATACCTGCGTGCGAGACAACTCCATGTACAGTATCACGATCGGGCCTAGACCACCACAGTCATTGCCGATTTGCCATGAATTAGACGTGAGCAAAGGTAGTACCGTTACAGTGAATCCCACATAGCCGCAACGAGGGTCCAGCGAGGCCTTGCAGTCTGACAGGTATTAAGTGCCCTGCACCAAGGGCTAGAAATTTATCATCCCAAGTGTTATGGCCGTACACACATACTGGGTCAACAGCAGGCCTATACCCTAGCAGCGTACGACCAGGGCTGCTTGAACCTCCCATTGACTCCAGAAGTAACAGTGACCCGAAGGCCATCCCGGAACCCGATACATGATCAGATTGACGGCGACTTGAATGGGTGTCGGAGACGCGTCGTGATGATGCCTTACCATGCATGGAATTACCGAGTACACCGATGTACGTCTCGTAGGCTTGTTGGTACCTAAGGACGGTCGCGATTATCAGGACAACAATTATGATCTATTTGGTAAACGAGAGTGATAATAGAAAAAGTATATGGAATAGATTTGTTCGACCTCAGTTATGTAAGTAACTTTTCTACAAATAACACGCACGTGAGTCTTAGCCTAGTAAAATATTTTAAAACAATTTATAACGATTTAAATCTAAACGCAAGCATCCCGTTGTCCAACAATGTCTTCCACCTTGTAACTTGTTGTGTCTTAACGCACGCATCCCTCGTCGTCCAACGATGTCTTCCGGATTATATCTTGAGGAACCTGAAAGCAAAATGGAGAATATATTAATTTAAATATAAGCCCAAAAGAAAACGGATTAGTTACACGAGAGGAAATAGAAGCGGGACGAATAGATACCGTCAACGATAACGAAATGGAATGATAAATTCATCAATGCGACAGAAACATCTCATCAATGAAGTAAATCCGTATTCGAGATATTAAACCAACACTGAAGAAATTCGGAAAGAGAAATATGTAGATTCTGATAATGAATCAAGCGCGGGGGTGATGTACGTGTTGAGTGGACAATGGCTATCGACCAGCCAGAAGATGTAGGCAATGACCACTATTTATCTCCGCCTCACAACCGCCCCGCCACAATGACACGACCAGCCACTCCGCCGACGAACTCATTGAAATCTTAGAAGTTACTATACAGACGTAAAAACGACAACTGAACTCGATTTCAAGCCTGCGAATTCAGGTAATAAACCTATAAAGTTAGTATGAAGATTAGACCTGGGAAAGAGCTGATTAGAAAGTGGAACAATGAGACATATTAGAAACGACATCGATATGTCCGAATCGAAACGAGAATATAAAACCGGAAGAAGACTATAAATTTCATTTACCAAAGCCAACTTGCCCAAATCTGACCATAGGGATTGTCGTCTAGGTCACACTGGTGTAGTCGCGTATGTGCCTGGTCCATGCCCCGAGGCACCTCGACCGAGCTCCACCCAGCAAGGACGTGAGAAGTCGCGCGGTTCCGCTTTTATATGAGCCTCAATCGGTTTCCAGAATCGGCCGAAGATTTCCGAATTTTGCCGATTTCGTTAGTAACTACTTTTTCTCTATAATAGTCGATATTTTCCTACCTTCCTCTATTTCTACCGCAAATTTATGGTTCGGCTTATTTGCTGTTAAGAATGTGAATTAGATGTTAACAATAAATTCAATAATCTATACAGAAATATTAGTACCATTTACGGGTTTTCTAAATTAAGGTATACCCTTGTACACATCGTTATGTCTAGTTGACCGTACTACGTTTTATATGTATGTTTTTCAGTTTGAGCATATATACCTTACCGTTCTATCAACACTGATCTTCATCCTAAGAATGCTCCTGGGTGGTTTCTTCTTCAGAGAAGTGTAAAGAATACTCGAATGTGAAGCAAATGCGCATCATATGACAAACGTTTTATACAAGTCCAAGAATATCCGTATGAATAATGCTCGGGGAGTTATTTCTAATCTCTGACAGCAATTCATAATAATTTAGAAGCAATAATCATTTTAATTAGAGATATTGGTTAACTCATGATACTCTCATCTGACTTGTAAGGCAAGAATGATCCTCCTACTGTTCTTACTGCTTACTCTCGAATAAATTCACTTTTCTTTAAATCTGAGGATGCTAGAGCAACTTAGATCACGCATTCATCCTTTATAGAGTAAACTCTAGAAGAATTACAAAATGCTTATCACTGATTTAAAATGAAGTTAAAATTTATTGGACTGTGTTGCCTAGAGTTATATATTCCCTTATCAAATTCATTTAACCAGCAATGCGAGAAATCAATAACTAAGTATTGCAACTTATATTCGTTCTATTCATATTTATTATGAATTCATTCTCTGAGCAATTTGTTAATAGCAGTAAACTTAATAGTTCATATATTCTTTGACCGCAAACTTAATTTGCTGTTTAATAACTAAGTAGAAAATGCTATGTTCCTATAGTTAGCTTGTAATTTCAGTAGCTCAGTACCCTTGCAATCATTTAAAAATTTTCATAGTTTGTCTTATTTGGAAGTAATGAATTATTCAAGGGCAAGAGCCTTAGATCCAGATACCATGTTTACCATTTATACCCTTAAAATGAGTATATAACATTAAAATGTATATCAAGGTTCCGAATTAATTCTCCTTTCCCTTCATAGTCCACACCCTATCCCATTCGATTAATATTAGTTATCTTATATTCACAGTCAGTATATAATATATATAAATATACGCTTAACATATACTTAAACGTTGCCAAAGGACCAACTATCACCTTCCTGTTTCGCTTCAATCTTCCACCGCGAAGATTTCCAATTTAACAATGCCTCTCATCGTAGACGACACTCAAATCACCTAATACCCCTCACTCGGTGCTCTCCACAATAAAATCTTATCTTGCCTCATTTTCGTAAAAGTTTTTCCCAAAAATTTCTCATCTATTCGTCTCAGAGGTGATCTTCCAATATACATTGCCGTATACATACCCAGATGATGCTCCATCGTCTATCCATTCCTTATTTCGCAATTTTCCCTCGTGATTTAACCCGTGAGCCATCTGTGTAGCCAATGACGTAGAAATAATTCACGAGAAAGAAGATAGATTCTTCTTGCACTGGCATAACTGGGGCCGTATGGCGGTACATCCTAGCCGCAACGAGATCAGGAAGCGCTAAGGTGAAACTTATTGTTGGTGGTCAAACGTGCGAGTCTGACGAGTCTTATCATATCTCAGTTCGAAAGGAACACGTTCGGAAGATGTTACTCGTAAGCTTTCACGTGCTTGTCAGTAGCACGCACGCTGGAGTCCTGGCCTTAAGCCGGGATTCGAACCTGTATGACGAGACTTATACGTCGAAAATTATTTCGACTCTGATAAATCGAATACGAGTCAAGTGGGACTCGACATCCCTGCACTCTACTGGCGACGCTATAAAGAGGTAGGAATCTGTAGTTCACTACGTGGTTTTCATCCTTCAGAAGGTATAAGACGAGAGAGCGTCAATCTAAAACTTCCTTTCCTTCCTGAAACAAAGTTGTCCGCCTCGAATGGCGTTTCACTATGACAACAGCACAATATGGTGAATCATAGGAGAACTTTCATGGCGCATAGTATTCATAAAGTTGGATTTGGCTATGGTATTAATGAAGCAGTTGGTACACATTTGAAAAATATGTGAACAAGAAGTGATAGATTCTACCAATCACAAACTATTGTAAAGTTTAACGTGAAATTACGGAATGCAGGTACTATGGCATGAACAGTCATGCGAAGGGAAGTGAAGTGACTTCGACAATTAAAAGGCTTATATACCGTAGAATCTAATAGAACGAATCATAGAATTTGTTAAAGTATAATTTGAAAGATGCACGTCAAATTAGTGTAAGTATGCGCTATAATATTAATGTAGGTTACAGAAACAGTGTATCATACCAAAAACTCATAAGTAGGAAATATGTCGTTTCGAATATATGTGTGAAAGTTGGGGCATAATTAATCTGTACTTTTAAAATTGTTTACACAGATCCTATTAGATCCATCATAGATCCACCACTCATGCATATATTACCCATATTTTTAAAATGAGGTACTTACTCACTTTCCACAATTTTCCTATTATATTTCCTTCGTTATGTAATATTTACATAATACTACAAGTATTTCTAATGCTACAGTATTACTTGAAACTGTTCATTACAACTTACACTCACGAACAGCTTCTCAACCCTTTGCACACCGCTTGTACCGCTATATCAACGTCGCTGATCTGCAATTTGTTATTTGCTTTTATCTTCAGTAACCAGCTAAATGAAAACACTGAATAACAAAGCACTCCAAGGAATTTCGCAAGCATCTTTAATTTTTCTTTTCCATTAATTGTTGTTGCTATTATTGTAACTGTCAAGATTCAACTATGTCTTATTGCCGGTATTACACTAAATTTCTCCGCTGAAACATTCTGAGCCTACTTCTGCACTCACAATGTGTCTGTCCTAGGATTGTCTCAAAATGAATTGGATTTAATCGATTAACCGACAGAATCATCTACAGAGATGTACGATTCGGTTACAGTAAATGAAACAGTAAATGAGAGGTCATAAGGCATATCGAGATTTTGGTGTCCTAGCGACACACTGTACCGAGGACACTATACAGCTCTAACTTATTCACAGCTGAGCGAAGGATGGTAAACGATTATGGATCGAGGGGTGTCATTGTGGTGATATCTAATAGCAGTGGTCGATGCCTCTTGGACTGGCAGAACGGGAATGAGGAATAGAATGTATAATAGAATGTGCTTCTTACCAATTTTTTTCGTTTTCCAATACCTGACGTTTAAAAGGTCGTGGATTCGAAGACCAGTACTTATACGCGCCGTGAAATCTCGATTGTGTCTCGGATTTCAGTTACTTGATAGTTTACCATTGAGTATTAGTGTTTCGTATTTAAAAACTCTCTGCCTTACTAATAACTTAATGGAACTGGTTGGGACTCTTATATAGATGCAACTGTGCCACGCGTATTTTCATTTTTGTGAGATACACCCTGTTTAGTGTCCTTCAGCAGTGGATTCGAGACGTGAAATTGATATGCAGAAGTTTGTGTGAGTGTCCCTTCTGTAATATTGGCGCTTCCGGTATGCAACGTATGTCTGAACATAACATACATATTATACGAAGCAATTCAGTGAGGATGAGAGAGAGCAGATAATACTTTCCGTATATTAATGATAAACGTCAAGGATAATTTTAATGTGAAAAGAGTATTTCCTTTTCTTAAATAATTATGGAAACAGGAAGTCAGGAACTTGTTACAACAACGGGTTTGGTAGTATCGACGTTAAGTTTTATTTTAGAAAATACGAATTTAGGATATAAGATTGATATAAGGAAATTATATAAATGTATGATAAGCTTTGTATTGATGTACTGATGATTTCGTATTTCGATTATTTTTGATTCAGGCATTATTTGGTAATGTGATTCATTTTTAGTGATCTATTATGTTCAAAACTATCATAACTATCTTATAAAAATACCTAGCATACCTGTTATGATTTTATAGGAACCATTGATGTCAGAATTTCAATGTAAATATCCATTATTTGACATCTGGGTTTCGTATTTTGAATTCCTTCGGCCAGGAGTATCCTGTTAGACTAAACGCTATATGTCAGAATTTCAATGTAAATATCCATTATTTGACATCTGGGTTTCGTATTTTGAATTCCTTCCGCCAGGAGTATCCTGTTAGACTAAACGCTTTTTGTGGTGCAATAGATATGGATGTATCACCTGAAAGGAAATATCCAGAAATATCCATTGTTCTTTAATTTCCGAATTTGATAAATATTACAGGTTAAAAGAGAATATTCTAATATATTAACGTAATATAATCAGTATTCTAATATTCTAATACTTCATTATAGCCTAATGCTGTTAGGGGTAATAATAAAGATAAATAGAACTGGAATCTACTTATTAGGTTCAAATGGATAAGTTTGCAAGGAATAGAACTGTAAACCAGTAAGGTTGAATGAAAATGCTTTTAATTTTCAACTCTCTACGCATTTAATAAGGCAAAGACATATATTGAACTTCTAAACTAAATGCAAAGGCGTAAAATTATTACGCGATGTATTAGGTTTCAAATGTGCCTTCCTGCGAGGAATGGCTCCCAATATTCTCCTCTTCCCTTTATTTTCAACGATAATTGCACATTTTATCGTGGACAGTATCCAGTAAGGAATACTCACATCAGATTTGGGATCAAACTATTTCAAAGCAGGTGATATTTGACAGAAGTGCAGCAGAGGTATTGCAACAAGCTGATCTGCAACATGTTGGTTCCCTGATTATAGTAGTTCATTATAGTCAACCTTCGTCCTTGAGTGATTAATATACAAATCACTATATTGGTACATTATTGTCAGTCGATTAAATGTAATTCTTGGAGCTGTTGATAAGTATTGGTAAAGATTTGAATCAAAGACTGCAGTTATAGTAATGGCAAAATTAACCTACCTTGGAGGTAACAAAAGTGTTGAATAAGATAAGTATCTGAATCCGTGTTGCTCCGGTATTTATAGTATGGAACGAGATTTTCTATGAGGAATGCGTTTTCATTGAATTAATTAATAATGCAATTAAGAGCAACAGAGGATAATAATATATTTTCTTTGGAAAGGAAGTGAATCTTTTGATTTTAATTCGCAAGCAATTTCATTAAATTTTCCTTGTTAAATAAGAATCTGCAGAAATGGGAATAACAAAGGGCAGAGTAAAATATTAACCTTCAAAGTGAAATTCTGATATATCTTCTGCAGTACCAATTATGCTTGACGCAATATTAGTTTATATAGTAATTTGTGTTTCTGTTGAAGGGTTTCTGAAGTTAACGGAAAATGAAGCCGTCTCCAAAATGAACACGTGAAGATTTATTTCTCAACCACCGGGATAATAATGTTATGTTCCGAAAATTTTGTTTGAATATAATCAAATTTAGTAATCTGGCAATCAATCTTGGAACTGGTACTTGCTGGCATGGTTAATTAGAACCCATTAGGTTAAATCCACATTTTCAATGGAAGAATTACCCCCACATTTAACATTCAAGTATAGACTTCAAGACGGCATTCTATATCATACCATTTTAAATACACTTCTCTCCAAATTTTATTAACCATATGCATAGGGTGTCAGGATAATACTAAGCGGAAGAATAAGTAATTAAATTCTCAATGGAATAAATAAATCGGAGGACACGCATACATAATTTTTTGAAGTAACTCAGTTTGCCTTTTAACCATCTATCTAAGCTTCATCGTTTCATATACAAAATTCAAATGTGAAATAAAGTATGTTATGACTAAGAAATCACATGCATACTAATATTACTGACAACATAAGCAGTAATTTTGGAGTACTCGTGAATATTTATTTATTCTAATTATAATCTTTTCTTTTCTACATCCTTGGTACTAATTGCTATATCTTATTGCAAGATCTCCAAATGGCCATATTTCCAAATTTAATTTCCCAAATAACTATCTCCATATCGTATTTGTCAAAGGTGTGTTACCCCCTATAAATTCAACTTACAATGATCAAAGCAGTGATCCTCCATAGTGCTCACTGCATTTCCACAGTTACGCACTGTGTTGTAGAAAAAGGATGTAGAACTTTCAGCGTGAGTAGAGTATGAGTTGCTATTCTTCATCTGTTTCATTACAAAGAAATTCGGAATATATACCATTAGTGTACGCTATTCCTCATCGTGATTACATTCCCCTTGATTAACGTCTTACACGTTACACGGATTCACTTCTCCCTCGCTTCGCGTGCAACTCTTGATATCTCGAATATTCTAGCTCATTTTACAACAAACGAATATGATAACATTCGAAACACCTGTAATTCGGTTTCCGGTAAAGGCATTGATAAGAATCAGCGTTTAAATTGTATTTTAATCCACACGATTCTGTTTCCATTCTCACACAACAGAACAGTGCACATTTCCAAGTTGCTTTTATTCCCTTCGAGTAGAATTCTGATACGAGCTTAAATTGGTAATGATACAAAACAGGTTTTAACGAGTATCAAATATAAATAGTTCAGTTTTGCTTGAACGAATAACAGTGTCTCAGATGCTAAACAAGTAAAGAAAATAAATTTAAAAAAAATATAAACAATTAAGGTAGACTTAAATGGATAGGTTGTTTAAGGGTATAAATCGTGAAATATATCGAAAAGAGGATGGGTGTTGTTAGTGTGTTTTATCTGTCAAGCATAGGTAATTCGATGAATAATAAACGATGGGCAGGCGTATCTCCGGCCTGTAATTTATAATGTAAAGCGCAAGCTGTTTTTTCGACTCAAGTTCTTCGGCGTGTAGTGTCCTGCAAGGAATACCGAACACCGTAAATGTTATATGACTTGCAGGGCACTCCGCTTAAAGTGGAAATGCAAAGACTTCCAGTAATTCCCTGGCTCCATCACTTCACGTGATTCTATTTCCCTTTCACTAACTCCATGTGCAATGTGATGGCGAAAAATCTTTCTGAACGAACCGATGAAAGTCTCTTAATTTAAATTAGAGTCATTACTTTCATTTTAAAAATTTGCTTTTAAAAGGCGCATGGATAAAGGAATGTTAACATGTATTGATGCATCGTTGTAGCAATTGCTGTTTCTCTTGCGATGTCTAGAAGTGCCAAATTCAATCTAGAAATAATTGGACTTTATTAACACACAACAGATATAGAAATTTCAGAATAATTTGTATCCAATTTTTGGAAAAGTTTGGGAAAGGAAGAATAGTTTATTGTTGTGTAGAACAGGAGTAGATATTTTGAAAGATTTGACATGGAAAACACACGCATCACTCATATTATTTAAGCAAGGCATAGTCAAACATTGTGCAATTATATTCAATAACCTATGTCGGTTAAGGAACTGAATTACGAACTAGGAAGGTATCTTCAAAATAAGAGTTTGAAGTAATCATGGATATTAATTATGGTGGAATTGATAAAAAAGTCAGTATTCCATTTTTACAGATCTGTTCTAAAATCGTCGATTATCCTCGATTCTCAATTTTTTCCTATAAAAGGACAACACTCCTTCCGATTCGTTGCAATATTGCTCATCATAAATTTTGTATAATGACGAATTTTAAATTGGACATATCTGACATGGTAATTTCAATAGACTGATCCAAAATTTCTCCCGGAAGAAATGAGTATCTTTTCGGCACCTGGCATTCTACATCAACTTCTTAAACATAAATTTGTCTATTATTCTCGTTTTTCAATTTTCTTCCTACAAAAGGACCGTATTCCTTACCCTTCATTTTGAATAATGACGAAATATAAATCTGTCATACCTAGGATGTTCTAGGATGCCATGTCAGAAAGAAACCACGAATCGGTGGCTATCAGCAAAGACAACTCTTAAACCGATGTATATTTTCTAGAAGCAAATGGAAAAGTTATTTCGGGTAACAAAATTAAGTTCCATGCTCCAAATGAGGATGTGAAACGTAGGTTAGGAGACGCATAAGAACATGGCCCTCTGCGTCAAAAACGGTGTCTTTAGAAATCATTTCTGACCGGCACGAGTGCGAGTCGCTTGGTGTTCGAATGAGACATAAATTAGAATGAGTCTTTGTCTGTTTTCGTTTCATTACTTGGTGTTCTTTCCTTCGATAAAATAATTTTATGAACTTTGAGGCGGTGTCATTCCGTCATTACAGGTTTCTCAATTTTTGACGGCGCTTCGTTAGCTTTCGCTATCCTACAGTTTAGTAATTTTGAAATCTAGTAATTTCAACATTAAAAATATTATTTCCGAATGTTGTAAACATGTACTGAGAGATGATGCTGGAAGATTTATCATATTACACTATTAGATGGAAAATCTGGATATTAAGTGGTATGACATTTTTAGTTAAAGTTTCGTAAATAGACACTTAATCCACTGTAGGTTTAGCATTAAATGGAAATATACTTCATCCGGGTAGATATAAGGGATGGGAGAAGATGTACTTTTCTATTATTTATGATTAGGTGGAAGTACTTGTGAAAGTAAAATATCGTGAAAGTTAGAAACAGAAATTGAAATGTTAACTTGACATTATAGAATTTCTGAATTTTAGTTCGTGTAGGTATCAATAAGGTTTGGAATATACATGGTAGGTTATAAATAATCTATCTTTTAACTTTATCTTCCCACTTTTTGTTATAGCTTCTCTTGTCTTGGATGCTTAATTAAAGTACCTTTAATTAGGACACTGCTTCCTTTTAATACTCGTTATGTAATTATTACAATATTAGTACGAAAATTTCGTATCCTCAAACTTTTCACACTAATTTTCTTATAAAATATCATAGTTTTTCATGCTTTGATGCATGTATGACATTTAGAAGCCAGTAAATATAATTTAGAGGCTAGAAAATCTTGTTTACAATATTTTATCGCAATTCAACGTCAAGCTGCACCCAAATATGGTATATATGTACAGTATTAACACATAACTCTGTCCGATATCAAAATTGACATTTCCAGGAACAATTACTTGGACCATTCGTTCCAATCATTTGTGTACACCATAAAATCATGCTGCACCAGTTACATTACATAATAATCGTTATAACAATGATATTTCCCGAGATACTGCTTCTAAACTCAGTAAAACTGAGACGACGAACTTTCAAATTCCACGAAACAAAATGGGCATGTAAATCCTTGGGAATAAGCGTTGCAGCAGAAATCTCTACTTATTGGTTCCGTCACACCCGGCTCGAGCGCATACATTTGCAGCAGCCGTACGCATCGCTGTCACTCATATATCATTAAATCACGCGTCTATTTGCGCGTTCTTCGCACGATAAGAGGAATTGATGTTAGACACGACGTTTCATTTGAAAGGTGCCGGAACGAGGCGTCTGACTGTGCTTTGTTTAGGTAGAAACGGCGCTAGGTCGTAGAGTGGAACACCCTCGCCAGAAGCCACGCTGCTCGCACCCATGCAGAAGGTAAGAGGGCAATATTATTAGAGCAACGCTATTATGGAACACCGTGACCTATTGCTATTCGTCGGCTCGCGGCGTATATATTAGGCTCGCCGTCTACAACCGGAAAATGCCAGCTCGTTAACGTCCGCCATGCGCTTTACCGCGACGACATTATTATATTCTGGCGCCGTAAACGTGGTATTTGCAGCTAATGCATATTCTTAGAGATAACTGTATGTCTAGCAAATTGTTTCAATGTTCAATGGCTCTCCATTGCATGAAACGGAGTGCAAATGCGGATCCTCGCTACCTTAGCCTTTCAGCAGTCACAACTTTGCGAGGGGAGGTACGAGAATATCACTTGCGGGCACTATATATGGTAAAGCCGTACACTTGGGTACTTCGATCGAATCATTGTTTCGACACTATTGTGGTGGAAGGCGGAGACGGGTTCTCGGTCAAGAGATTGCGGAAGTCTTAAGAACACTGTTTCCTTTACAGATGTATTCCTGGGATCCAAGTAGGGGATAATTAGACCACTGTAGAGACCCCAGGGAATTTAACGTAAGTTTTTTGACAGCTACGTGATCACTCTCCGAATGAATTATTATACTAAACTCCGAACGCGTTTACGATTACTTTGAAGATCAGATAGAATCTTAATCGTTCCTGTTCAGTGTGAGTTGTGCGTGATAATTGAATTGCATCCTGTGTATATTCTGTCATATAAATCATTTAATTAGTAACATGTCGATGGTATACTTTTCATTCAGTCCGAAATTACTTGGAAACAAAGAATGGCGCATTAACATTCATGGTGTGACCTTAGTGGTTTTATATATCGTAATTGAACGTAATGCAAAAGAAGATATTTTTCTATCGGAACTACCAGTGTTCCAATTTCTACAAATTTTCAGCATCAAGTTGCCTCCGTCTTCTGCAGTAGAACAGAGTAAATAAAAATTCAATCTTGGGATGCGAAAGTAAGACTCACGTTGGTATGCAAACGATATACATAGTAGCGTATGGCGATAACCGCTCACACCACGATAACGAGTCCACATTGTCGTGAGTTTCTCGTACTAAATCTCATAAATACCAATTGAACACGCATTAGGCTGAAATTACATGGAGCGTATATAAACATGCGCGAAATTCGAATGAGTCCAAAAATTGACAAAATCTTATTTGGAATAAGATGTGTATGTAAGGTGCAAATTAAGATTTAGTAACAAAGTCATGCTCAGATCCTCGTAAATATATCAGGATGTACGGACTTAAGAGAGTTCTAGTAGAAGGTATGCATTAATTCGTACGTTATACCTGCCAAACATCAAATCCAAAACCGTTTCCAAACATATTACTTGTAATTCCTCATTGAATCGGTCATGGCTTTGGCCATATGAGCGCGTAATATTGCGTCCAATATGCATTAAATTAATTTTCCTATATTTTTTCATATTTTTCTTTGCTTTTCCAATTAGTGGTTCAATTAACCTGTGCTAGGTTAAGCGTTAAATGTCAAATGACGGTGCGTGGAATGTCGGAATGAAATAATTCCACGGATTAATTTGTTCCCGATACCTCGTACGCCGCTTTAAGGAATTTCGTCGAATTTTCGGCGGGAAATATTCGAACCCCTATTCCCCCGCAGCTATTTTGTCACCGAGTGTAAAGTGTTGAATATGCACTCGGTCGAGGAAACTCGTTCCACGTTCTAATTACAATCCCTCCGTGCCTCCTTTCCAGGATAAATGCCAACTTACGCATAATGGAAGTAAGTAACGCGCGTTTTCGCCTGTCTTGACGACAATGTATAACATTAGCGGCGCCATGCTGCCGGCACTTCAATATTCACCTGGCAAACGTGCGCGTGAACGAAGGTACACGGTTTCACGTATTTGATTCGAATACATTTTGCACTAGCTCGAGACGGAGAACAAGAAACCAAACTGATGACTCAACGGGCAGGAGTACCAGAACTGGCTACAAATTGGTGATCGGGGAGCCTTCGGCATGATGTTCCTTGCGTTAAGTACACAACCGGATGTCTCTCCCTTGATATACTTGGAAGTATTTTGCATTCAGTTCCGTCCTATCCTACGTGGTTATTTGTTATGGGATGGTTTGGTTATACACATGGCATGGATGCATTGCTGGATCCTGGTGGTTTTGCTATATGCATTAACGCGCTATGCAATTCGATATTTTAATTAATGTTGACTGGTGGACTGAATTTGCTGTTTAAGTTATTTCACGGTATATTAATTATTCGAAGTAAAGAGCCTCGAACATTGATTAACTAGACAGTATAATATGGTTTGTCCGGCGACATCAGCTATTGCTCTATGTCGTAGCGTTTACAAGTGCGAAGTATATTTATTTATTGCTTTATCTATACGGGAATAACCGATATGAAGGGGTACCAGAAAACTATTATAGTAAGGCAGGAAGTTAACGTTAGCAAAGAAAAATAAGAGTGAAACATGGAAATCAAGGCAAAAATAAGGATATACTGATATACAAAGGGACGAGATGTGTACAAGTATAAGAGAAAAAGAATTTTCTGCCGAGAAGTGCGATATAACGGCTGTTTTATAGTGTGAACGGATCGGCTGAATAGATATAAGGTAGAATCGGTATTGTTAACAATAGTAATGATTATATTAATATCTGAGTGTTGTGCAAAAACAAATGTTTTTGTTGGTGATGAAAGTAGTATCGTTTCGAATAAAATGTTGGAATATTGATTCGGGATTTTTTCATTAGATCAGGGCAATCTGCAGGGCTATTGAGAACTTTACAGACAAAAAGGATACCAGAGATTTCCCTCGTTCCTTCTAACGTTGTTAAAATGTGCGATGCGAGTATGAATTCTTAGGTATGGCACGAAACCAGCGTAGGCTGTCCAATATGTCGTGAAGCTAAACGCAACAACAGGTATCGTATTATTCCTAAAGACCATGTGTGAAATTTAAAGTAAGGTGACCAGATTCTTAGAATCCTTTGCTAGATAGTAGGAATACTATTAAATGTTGCTTTGATATATGTTGTTCATTAAATTGAATTGACCTGTGCATTCTCATTCAGTGCTTCGTTATACTGAATTAGCTATCCTATACTATACTAATTGTACTATACAATAGCTACACTAGTTGTATTGGGAATTATACGTTATTAACTATGTTTTTCAATTTTCTGTCAGAATTGATAGTAACTACAGGACCTTAAGGAGTTCTACGTTTTCAGGGAGCTATTGGAAGCGTCAGGATATATATTTTGCGCAAGCAAGGTTAGAATATGAAAGCTCTCCAATGTTATCTTATTTTCACATCTCTCCGAAATATATAAATTTTATAATGCAACTATGTCTATTATGTCACCATAATAGAGCTTGAATTCGGTAGGCACATGTTCGTACCATACCTGAACGATGTACACATATACTAGAGTATTTACAAACTGCGCAAAAGTAAATTTCCAATTTATCCATGGAATTAAAGTTATAATTCTGACCCATTTCATGTTGATCGTTCATTTATTTTTCTCAGTATTTAAACGTGCTTCAAGTTATTCCTCATTTAGTTACATTCCGCTAGCATTACCATGAAGAAAAGTAGATTTTCCAATTTAAATTACGTTTCTCTATACGAATTTCAGAGAGAATTGGCTATTACGTAATATGAAATTGTTAGCAGGTATCTCGTTGAGCTTAATTCGTATCATGGTTATTTCAAGTTTATTCGGTTTGCTTCAAATTTTCACAAATGAATCGTATTTCCTGGAATATTACTAAAGTTATTATATATTTATGAAGAAGGGTAAGCCTATGCAAGGTGAATATGTCAATGACTCGCAAAAGAGCGTTCCGAAAAGCATTAACCCCACTTGGATATGTATGACGGGTGCGCAGGTTGTCCGAATTGTAGGATGTTGCGTGCATTATCTGCATATGAATCGTCGGGAATTTCCGAGCAGAAATTCGACTTAAACGGTATGTAACTGAAATATTAATTGGAGTGCTTGTTAATAAAATATGAGTGGCCCATCACGTGAATAGTGTCATTGAACGGGATTGAAGCGAAAATTAGTTACAGTGTCCAAATATGTATTACACGAAAACTAACAATGGTTATCGTTGAAACATTTGTAGGCAATGATTAAAATAATAAATGATGGTGAAAAATGTTTCTCCTGGAGCTGATATATGCACTTCAAGTACGTGGAGATATACATTCAGGAAGGAAATGTATGGCTCTGTTTTTACGTGTGCATGCTTGGAATAAACTAGATTTATTTCCAAAAATTAGTCGTAATACGTGTAGCAATGTGAAGTAATGTACAGTTAATAGAGAGGTGTTTAAACGATCAAGACTATGCCTAAATCATGGAACCCGAATTTGTAATGTATATTCCCAAACGAAGCGATATAGGAACATTAGCAATGGTAAAGGATATTCGTATGAAGGACTTATTAACCGATAAATTGCTGTCGCAAGCGAAACAATTAGGGCGACGGAAAATCAGCGAGTAATTTACATACAGGTATCAGGGTAATAATGCAAAAACAATGTCAATCATAAGAGCAAAGTTCACACGTTGGAACAAAAGAAGGGTCCATACTTAATTCGAGTAGTGTTATCTCATGTTCCTCGCAATGTTAACATGCCCGTTTAGGTTAAATGACAGCTGTATGATAATAACTGAAGTAGAAATAACTTCACGTGAAATACGGAAGCGAAGTTCTCGTGATTTTCTATTCTTATTTTGCTTATTTTGGATTCAGGATGTATTAAGCATTGTACTGCAAATTGCATATATCTCTAGCCATAAATGATCTATATATTAATTATTCTAGGATAGCTGTGGAATTTAAATCATCAGAGAACAAATTAGTACAACGGCTAAAGAAATATGACGTTGGCTGTACTCAATACTGTGTTGCCACTCGTTAACATCTCGAGCGATACTGGAACTGTCTTTTGCCATTATAGGACTGCTATGGAATATAAACCACCACTGAACATGTAAATCAAGCGGGTACAGTGCCCTCTTACTTGCTTACTGTGTTAACATATGTCAATATCTCCCGGGACAATTTCTCTCTCCACAAATCATTATACAATTGCTGAAGAAATTAGGTGATCATCTAACTGATTAACACAACGGCTATACCGTTTTGCATATGTCCACACTCAGTACTGCATTTTCAATTGTCAATATCCTTCGCGATAATTGAGATATCATGTGATCACTCCAAAGTAGCAATATATCTCACATAACCATCGAACAGTTTGGTAGAGTGGCTGTAGTAGTACGTTGATGGACATACCCGGTAGAGTTTTTTCAATATTCAGTGTCTTCAAGGACGACTGACTTAAACTTCGATCGTTAAGTAATTGCTGACGAATTTAAATTATCGGTGAACAGATGAATACAACAGCTGCCTTGCTCTATTGATCGATGTTCTTACTACTGTACTGTAAGTTGTAAATGTCTCTAGCCATAACTTACCTGTGCATCGGTTATTCCAGAATGGCTGTTGTATATAAGGCATTTGTGAGCAATTTTGATACGATGACTGCATGTACTGTGGTATTGTATGCACTCTGTACTGTATTGTGAATGCTTACGTCTCGAGCCGTAATTGACCTTTCCTCTGTCATTCTAGTATCGCCACAATTTGTGAAACGTAAGTGCATATATTGATTCAATAGGTACTCTACCATGTTAATTGCCGTACGCAGTTCTCTACTGTCAGATCTTACAATCTCGTGCGATAATTAATGTTTCTATTGTCATTCTAGAATTGCTACGGAATTTAAAACCCATGAATACATTCACCCAACATCCATAACACATTCTTTATTACTGATCCGTGTGCTACATTGCCAATTGTCAATACTTACTGCAGTAATAAATCCATCAAGTGATCATTCCAGAATAGCAATATAACTTAGATCATATGTGAGTAGATTGATAAAACGACTGCAGTTCGGAGGCGATGGATGTACTAAGTACTTCATTGTCAAGTGTTAATGTCTGCCAATACAACCGATTTATACCTTTACCATCCTAGAATTACTAGAGCATGTAAGTCATCTGTGAACGGATGTATGCAGCGTACACGTTACCGTGTGAAATGCTGCTCCCTGCACTGTCCTGCCGCAGCATACTGTCCCCATCGGTAATCCGTCTTCCCTTCGTAATTCTAGGATTGCTACAGGAATGATATGATCCGCTAAGCGACTATTCCCTCGGCTGAAGTACTGCATTGGTGATTGCACCATGTGCAGTATTTTCAATTGTCTATTTCATTAGCGGTAAATAATCGATCCATTGGTCATTCTGGGATTGGTGTGGAACTTAGATTATCTGCAAAGAAATAAATAAAATTGATAAAATTCTGTTCAGATTACGGCAACGGGAGCTACATCCTGTATTGTGAATAGCCTCAGCGATAATTTATCTATCCTGTGATAATTCTAGAGAAGCAATACTACTCACTTCATCTTATTGTCGGTTGGTGCAGTGACTGTCTTCCTACCTTGGTGGCTGTATTCAGTACTGAACCGTCAACATCTGATTACTCCAAGTATAGCTTATTTATTCTTCCATCACACTAGAATTGCAATAAAATTTAAGTCGTCCGTGTACCGATGAATTCAACGGCAACTGTGATCTGTTGGGGGATGTACTGTGCACCGTGCTATTAGTTGTTAATAACTTTCGCCGTAACCGATCTTTGCATTGAATATACCAGGATTCCTAAGGAACTTATGTCATCACTGAATATACTAATGCAACTGCTACAGTACTTTGATGATGGCTATGCTCAGTAAGCTCTTCCATCTCTGAATATCGTGGACTATAGTGGATCTGACGTATGTTGCTCTAGAATTGTAGTGGAATTTGAACAATCAGATAAGAAATTTAAAAAACGCCTGTAGTGCAGGAATGATCGTTGTACTCATTACTGTGTTGTCAATTATTAATATCTCGGGCGATAATGTATCTCTCCTGTGACACTCTAGATCTGCTACAGAAACTAAATAGTCAGTGAGCAGATTAATCAAACGGCTGCAGTGCTCCGTTAATGGCTGTACTCCGTACTGTATTGACATATGTCAGAGGCTGCAGCGCCAATTGCCCTATTCATTGACTAGTCCACAAATGCCGAAGAACATATTTGATCGGCGAGCAGATTAATTAAATGGCTGTAGTATTGTGTAAGCAGCTACATTCAGTACATTATCGTCCACTGTCAATGTGACTACCGATATGTTACCTATAAATTCATCATTCAGGAATTGCTACGAATCATAAGTGATCAGTGAACAGACTTAGTCAACAGCTACAGTGCTCTCTAGTTGGATGTACTGTGTGACGTAATGTGAAATTTAAATATCTCTAGGCATAACTGTACTATACATAGAATACTACAGCGTCGCTGCGAAATTTACGTCATCAGTGAACAAATTAATACATCTGCTACGATACAGTGACGATTGCTGGACCCTGTGCTGTGCTGTCAGTTGCTAAGGTCTCTTGCTACAGTGGACCATACCTTTATCATTCTAGAAATATTGTAGGATGAAAGCCATCAGTGACCTGAATAATAAAACGGCTACATTGCCCTGTTAATGGCAATACACAGTACTGTACCGTCTACTGAATATGTCACCACATATATGTGATCTAGCAATTGTTAATTCAAGATTTGTGAAGGAGTATAGGTCACCAGTGGACAGAATAATCCAACGGCCACAGTTCTGTGTTGGTGGACGTACTAAACAACGTAATGTCATCTGTAAATGTCTGCAGCCAAAACTATACCATACACTGTATATCCTGGAATCGGTTTCTAATTTGCATCTTCTATGATCAAATTAATCCGACGGCTACGGTTATGTGATGATGGCTCTACTCAGTACCGCCTTGTCAATCGTTAATACCTCGATCGATGATGGATCTGTCTTACTTCAACCTAAAACTGCTGTCGAAGATATATCACCAGTATGTAGGTTAATCCAACGGCAAGAGTTCTCTCTTCATGGCTATACTGCTTACGGTTTTGCCATATGTATATTTCTCCAGCGACATTTGCTTTGTCCATTTATAGCTCTGCAATTACTGGTGATCTAATGTGTTCAGCTAACAGATTAATGCAAGGGCTACGGTATTGTGTAGACGACTACACTCTGTACTCTGTTGTCAAATGTCTATATATCTACCGATTTATGATCTATGCGTTGGTCATTCTAGAGCTGCTATAGAATGTAATTCATCAGCAAACAGGTTCACCCAACAGCTACAGTGGACTCCTGGCGGATGTATCAAGGGCAGTAATGTCAATTGTGAAAATCTCTAGCCATGCCCGTAACACACATTGATTATTCTAGAATTGCTTTGGACTTCACATCATCAGTAAACAAAGTAATAGGACTGCGAAAATACTGTGATGTTGGCTGTACTCAGTATAGTGTTGCCAATAGTTCGTATCTCGATGAATATTTGATCTGTCTTTTTTCTTTCTATTCGTGCTGTAGGATATATATCATCAGTGACTAGCTTAATCCTACGGCAACAGCGCTATCTTCATTGATGTCCAGAGTACCGTACTGATAATAGTAACCTCCTCCAGAGACAAACGTAATAAAAGATGATTCTTCTACAGTTTCTTGGGAATTTAATCCACCAATGAACAAATTATACCAAAGGCTACGGTACTGCGATGATGGCTGTACTAAGTATTGCGTTGTCAAACGTTAGTGTGTCATGGCATGATGGAACTTCCTCTTGTCATTCTATAGTTGCTATAAAATCTAGACCAACATTGAACTGATTAATCCAAAAACTACTGCGCTCTGCTGGTTTATGTGCCATGTACCGAACTCTCAATTATAAATACCTCTAGACATGACCGACCTACACATTGATTACGCTAGAGCTGCTGCTGAATTTTAATTGGAAATGAACTAGTTAATCCAACGTCTAAGGTACCGTAATGATTGCTGCACTTTGCACTCTGTTGCCAATTGTTTATATTTTGGGTGACAGTGGAACTGCCTCTTTCCTTTCTGTTATTGCATCCGTATATTAATCATCTTTAAGCAGGTTAATGCAACGGATACGCTGCTATTCTGGTTGATGTGGTAGGAACCGTATTGTCAATTGTAAATTTCTCTAGACGCAACCATACTGTACTTTGGTTACTTAAAATCGCTTTGGAACTAGCATCACAAGTGGACAAAGATTCCAACCATTAACTCTGGAATGACAAAATGCAGGTCCAGCGTTCCTCGTGTCATTAACAGCTTACATCACAGTACAGAGTACACCCGAAATCTCAGTTATGTAGCTGTGAGACAATGTGAGTCGGTAAGCGATTCTAGAATGACCTATGTATATTGCGGTTAAACTTAGTAATATTTACAATCGGCGGTACGGAATTTAGTACACCTTTGAACAGTTCACTGTTGACGCTGGATTAATCTGCCAACTGAGGACGTGTATTCCACAGCAATTCTAGAACGAGAAATGCAGGCCCATCATCCTTCGAGAAGCTTTAAGAATGACGACACAAAAGTAAGTACAGCCATCATCACGGCATTGTAGCCGTTAAAAGACTTTGTTCACTGATAATTCCAAAGGAATTCTAATGTAATCTATGTGTATTACGGTGGTCTTGAGCAATTTCCAATTGGCAGTACGGTACTTATTACATCCACCGATATAGCACAGTAGTCTTTGGATTAATTTGTTCAATGACGGTTTAACTTCTGTACCATTTCTTGAATAACAAAATACAGATCCACTGAAACTTGAGATATTAACAATTTACAACACAGTTCTGGGTACAGCCACCAGCACAGTAATGCAGCCGTTGGAGTTCATTGTTCATTGATGATGTAAATCGGAAAGTGACTCTAGAATAACATATGTATAGTACGGTTATGGCTCGTGATATGTACATATTACGGACGGCATCTAGTTCATCTTCCAATAGATCCCTCTTGCCGTTGGATTGACCTGTCCTCTGATGTTGCATATTACACTTTAATTCTAGAACCAGAAATTCAGCTCCTTAATCCTTCGAGATTTGAACAAATGGCAACACAGAACTGAGTACAGTCGTCGTGCTCGTATTGTAGCTGTTGAATAGCTTTGCTCACAGGCGGTGAATATTCCAAAGCACATCCAGATTCATCGAAGTATATTACGGTTATGGCAAGAGATATTTCCATTTGACAGCATGGTACTAAGTCCTCCAGTTTAACAGAGTTGCCGCCGGATTACTCTGTTCATGGATGACATAATTCCTATATGAATTTTGGAAGGAGAAGATAAACATCCACTGACGCTCGAGATATTAAAAATTGACAACACAGTGCAGAGTACAGCCGCCATCACAGTAATCTAGCCGTTGGTGTTCTTTCGTCACTGTATTTGTAAATTCGAAAGTGAACCTAGAGTAACCCATGTATCGTGCTCTTATGGCCAGTGACATTTCCTGTTGGTAGTTACGGCATCTAACATATCTTCAAACAGATCACTGCAGCTGTTGTATTAACCAGTGCACTGGAAGTGTATATTCCACAGAAATTGTATAACGAGAAATGCAGATCCATTAGCTCTCGGTATATTGAAATATAACAGCTTAGAGGTGAGTACAGTCGTCATCACAGTCTTGTAGCCGTTGAACTACTTTGTCCACTGATGATGAAAGTTCCAAAGCAATTCCGGAATAATCATTGTATAATACGGTTATACCTTGAGATATTTCCAATTGACGATATGGCGCTTATTACATCCACAAATATAGCACCGTTGCCATTCTGTTAATATGTTCAAAGATGATTTAAATTCAGTATCAGTTGTAGAACAAGGCAACACATATCCACTGACCCTTGAGATAGTAACAATTGTCAACAATGTACTGAGTACAGCCACCATAAGGGTAATGTGTCCGTTGGAGTAATTTGTTCACTGATGGTGTAAATTGGAAAGTGCTTCTAGAAGAACCTATGCATAGCACGGTTATGGCAAGTGATATTTACCCTTTATAGTGCGGCATAATGTACTTCTGCCAACGGAGCACAGTTAAGGTATGGATTGATCTGCTCAATGATGATATAGATCCTATAGCAACTCTAGAATGACAAAATACATATTCATTTCCTCCTGCGATATTAACAATTGACAACACAGTACTTAATGCAGTAATGCGGTAATGCAGCAATGCAGCGGTTGGATGACTTTGTTCACTCATGGTGCATATTACAGTGCAATTATGGTATAATCAATACATATTACTGTTGTGGTTTCAGTTATTTCCAATTAACAGGACGATACCTACTACGTCCATAAATATAGGTGGTTAGGCGATGGATTATATTGTTCAGTGCTGATACAAATTCTACTGCATTCCTATAATGACAAAATACACGTCCACGTACACTCGAGGAATGAACAATTGACAACACTGTACTGTTTACAGCCATCATCAAAGTTACTTGTACGTTGAACTACATTGTTCCCTGATTATGTAAGTCCCTAAGTAATTCTGGAATATTCTATGCATACGACTTTTATAGCTAGTGAAGTTTACAGTACACCGTACGGTAATTAGTACAACTACCTACTTAGCACTGTTACCATTGAATTATGTTGGTCACTGAAGATGTATATTCTACAGCAATTATAGAGCGAGAATATCAGGTGGTTATACCTCGATATATTTAATATTCGCGACACTGTACTGAGTACATCCATCATCACAGTATTGTAACGGTTGAAAAATTATGTTCACCAACAATGTACATTCCAATGAAATTCTAGAATAGTCAATGTATACTACGGCTATGGCTTGAAATATTTAGAAATGTCTATACGGCATATGATACATCTACTAGCATAGCAATGTCGACGTTGGATTAATCTGTTCACAGACGATACATACCTTGAAGCAATTCAAGAATGAAAAATGACAGATCCATTATCCCACGAAATATATACCATTGACTAGTCAGTACTGAGAAGAGCCATCAAAACTGTTCTCTAGACGATGGTACATTTGCTGGCTGCTAATGCAAATTCACAAGCAATTGCAGGATTTTGAGTGCATAGTAGGGTACTGGCTTGAAATATTTCCATTTGACGTTACGGTACTAATCACATCCGTCAATGTAGCAGTGTAGGGCTGGATTAACCTGCTCAATTATGATTTATATTTTATAGCAATCCTAGAGTGTCGAGATATAAATCAATTTAGCACCGAGATATTAACAATTGGTAACGCAGTACTGAGTACTGCCATCATCACTGTAATATTTCTGTTGGACTACTCTGCTCATTGGTGTTGTAAGTTAGACATCAAGTCAAGGATAACCTATGTACAGTGCGGCTACGTCTGGTGACATTTACAACTAATTGTACTGTACCTACATCATCCACCAATATATCACTGCTGCCGTTGGATTAAATTGTTCGCAGATGATGTATATTCAACAGCAATTCTAGAACGAGAAATGCAGTGCCGCTATAGTCCGAGACGTTAACAATTGGCAATGCTGTATTGAGCACTGCCATTAACATAGGACTCTAAACGCTGGGTATATGGCACACTGATTATGCAAATTCCAAAGCATTTCTAGGAAAATCCGTGTATAGTACGGTTATAGCTAGTGTTGTTTGCAATTGACAGCACGGTGCGCAGTACATCCGCCAATATACCACTATAGCCTTTGGATTAAACTGCTCTGTGATGACTTTGTTCTATATAAATTTTATAAGGAAAAAAGGCAGATCCATTATCCTCCGAGATATTAACAATTGTAAACCCAGTAATGAGTACAGGCATCATCACAGTAATCAAACCGCTGTACTACTTTACCTACTTATGTTGTAAGTTCGAAAGTAATTCTGGAATAATCAATGTATACTACGGCTATTGCTTCAGGTGTTACCAGCTGACAGTACGGTACTTAGTAAGTGCACCAGCAGAACGCTGCAGCCGCTGCATCAATATATTCTATGATGGCTTATATTCTATAGCAATTCTAGAATGACAAAGGTATTTTACAATGCCCCACGAGATACTAACGTCTGACATCACTCTGCTGAATACAGCCATCATCACATTAGTGTAGATGTTGTACTACATTGTCCACTAATAAGGTAACATCCAAAGGAATTCTTTAGCAATGAATGTATGGTACGGTTTTGGCTTGTGATGTTTGCAGTTGAAATAACGGTACTTACTACATGCACCATTATTGCGCCCTAGCCGTAAGATTTCTCTGCTCAATGATGATTCAAATTCTGTAGCAATACAAGAATGACAAAATACAGAGCCAGAGAACTTCCAGATACTCACAATTTTCAGCACAGTGATGTGTACAACCATCACTATTGTAATGTGTCCGTTGGAATGCCTTGTTCATTGAGGATGTAGATTCCGAAGCAATTCAGCATTAACCAATGAACGTTACGATTATGAATTGCGAAACTTCCAATTGACAGTACGTTGCATATTACATTCATAAATGTGACACTATATCCGTTGGATTAATCAGACCTCTGATGACGTATGTTCCACAGCAATTCTTGAACGAGAAATACAGATCCATAATACTTCGAGGTATTAACTATTGGCCACACTTTACTGAGCACAGCCATCATCACCGTAATGTAGCCGTTATACTACACTGTTCACCGATGTTTTATGTTCCAAATCAGTTCTAGAATATCCAATGTATTGTAGGATTGTGGCCAGTGACATTTACAACTGACAGTACGGTACTTGGTGCATCTGCCGACTGAGCACTCTTGCCGTTTGATTTTTCTGTTCACTGATGATATATATTCTACAACAATTCAAGAATGCAAGATGTAGCTTCATTTTCCACCGGGACATTAGCTGCTGGCAACACTGTACTGAGTACAGGCATCATCACAATGCGGTAGCATTCCGAATGCTTTGCCACTGACGATGTAAACTCCAAGGCAATTCTGGCATAATCAATGTACATTACTGTTATGCATTGAGACACTGCCAATAACATTGCGGTGCTTACTACATCCACCAACCGTGATCAGTCGCCGCTGTACCAATCCGTAGACTGATGGTTTATACTCTATAGCCATTCCAGAATGACAAAGGACAGATCCTATGACTCTCGGGATATTAACAAATGACAACACAGTACTGAGCGCAGCCGTCATCACGGTAGTGTAGCCGTCGAAATACCTTGTCCACTAACCATATATGTTCCAAAGCTACTCTGGTATAATGAACGTATCGTATGGTTTTGTCTTCAGATATTTCGAATTGACATTCCGGTAATTAGTACATCCAGCATCGGAGCCCTGCAGTTGTAGTATTGATATTTTCATTGATGATTTAGATTTTATGGCAATTCTAGAATGATGAAATACAGATCAAGTGAACCTCGAGATATAAGCAATTGACATCACAGTACCGAGTACAGCAATTATCACAGTGCCGTAGACGTTGCATCAAAAGTCGACTGATGCAGCAAATTGCATAGCAATTCTATGATAACCAGCATATAGTACGGTTACAGCTTTGGAAATTTACAACTGACAGTACGGTGCTGAGTACATCAGCCAACAGAACACTGTAGCCGTTGGATTAATCTGTTCGACGATGATTTATATTGTATCGTTATTCTTGCATGGCAAAAGACAGATCCATTATCCGTCGGAATATTTACAATTGACAACACAGTACTGAGTGCAGCCATCATTACAGTAATGTGGCCTTTGGACTACTTTGTTCACTGACGATGTTAATTCGAATGTGATACTAGAATGACATTTTTGTAGGGCAGCTGTGGCTAGTGATACTTAAAACTAACACTACGGCAATTTGTACATTTCCCAACAGAGCAGATTGCCGCTGGTATATTCAGTTCACTGAAGATGTATATTCTACAGCAATTCTAGAACGAAAAATGCAGATCCATTGCTCCTCGCGGTAGTAACGTGTAACATAACAACTCTGACTACAGCCATCAACACGGTATTGTAGCCGCTGATTAGCTCTGATCACTGATGACGAAAATTCCAAAGCAATTCCGGAATAATCATTGTATATTACAGTTTTGGCTTGAGATATGTCCGATTGACTCTATCGTACATATTACATCCGCCAATATATTACTGTGGTCATTGAATTAAAATGTTCAGTGATAACAAATATTCCATAAAATTTTTGGAATGGCTAAAGGCGGGTCCACTATTCCTTGAGCTATTAACAATTGACAAAGGAGTACTGAGTACAGCCGTCACCACAGCAGTGGTTACGATGGAATACTTTGTTCCCTGATGATTTAAATTCGAAGGCGATTCCAGAATGTCATCTGTATTGTGCGGCTGTGCTGAATGATATTTACAATTGACAGTACGGCATTTACTATGTGTTCCAGCAGATCACGGTTGCCGTCGGATTGATCTGTTCACTTATAGCGTATATTCCGCTGCAATTCTAGAACGAGGAATGCAGATCCATTAATCCCTGAGAAATTAAAGTATGAAAACACAGTACCTAGTACACCCACCAACGCAGCATTGTAGCCGTTGAATAATTGTATTCACTGGCGATATAAATTCTTAAGCAATTCTGCAGTAATCTATGGATATTACGGTTATCTTGAGCTATTTGCAATTGACAGTACGGTACTTATTACATCCACCAATGTAGCACAGTTGTTGTTGGATTAATATGTTCAATGATGATGTACATTCTATGTCAACTTTAGGGTCACAAAATACAGGCACACTGTTCTTCGAGATTCTCTCAATTTAAATCACATTGACGAGTACACCCACCATATCAGAAATGTAGCCGTTGGACTACTTTATCCGCTAGTAATATAAATTCGAGACTGATTCTAGAATAACCTATGCACTGTGCGATTATGCTTAGTGACATTTACAATTGACAGTACGGTATTTACTACGCCTTCCAGAGGATCACTGTTGCCGTCTTATTGATTTGTTCCCTGATGATGTATATTCCACTGCAATTACAGAGCGAAAAATGCATATCCCTAAACACTTGCGATATTAACAAATGACGACAAAGTACAGAGTACTGCCATCGCCACAGAACCGTAGCCGTTGAAAATCTTTATTCATAGATGGAGTAATTTCCAAAGCAACTCTCGAATAATAAATGTATGTTTCTGTTGTCTTGAAATATTTCCAATAGACAGTACTGCACTTACTGAATCCACCAGTATAGCACAGTAGCCGCTGGATTACGCTGTACAATGAAAATCCAAATTCACTATTATATCTAGAATGACGAAATACATGCCCACCGTTCATCTAGTTATTAAAAATTTTCATCACAGTCCTGAGCAAAGCCATCATCACTATACCGTTGACGATGCACTACCTTGTCCACTTATGATGTAAATTCAAAAGTGATTCCAGTATAACCATTATATTGTCCGGTAATGGCTAGTGATACCTACAATTGACAGTATGGCATCTATTTCGTTTTCCAACAGATCAATAATGCCGTTGCATCGATCTGTCCACTGATGACGTGTACTCCACAGCAATTCTAGAACCAGAAATGCAGATACATTATCGCTCGAGATATTCGCAAACGATGACGCAGTACAGTGTACAGCCGTCACCATAGCATTGTAGCCGTTGAATAAATTTTCTAACCGATGTTGTAAATTCCATAGCAATTAGAGAGTAATCTGTGTATATTACGGTGGTCTGGAGATATCAATTGACAGTACGGTACGTTCAACATCCACAAGTATGGCACAGTAGTCTTTGGTTTATTCTGTTCAATGATGATTTACATGATATATAAGCTCTAGAATAACAAAATACGGAACCACCAACCCTTGCGACATTAGCAATTTACCACACATTACTGGGAAACGCCACTATCACAGTAATGTAGCCGTTGGACTACACTCTTTACTGATAATGTAAATTGGAATGTGTTTCCAGAGTAACCTACGTATTGTGCGATTATGCTTAGTGACATTTACAATTGACAGTACTTCATTTAGTACGTCATCCAACAGACCACAGTAGACGTCGGATTGATCTGTTCACTGATGATGTATAATCCACAGCAATTACAGAACGTGAAATGAAGAGCAATTATCCCTTGTGGAATAAAAAATGATAACACGGAAAAGTGCACAGTGATGTAGCCGTTGAATACTTTTGTTGACCGATGATGAAAATTCCAAAGCTCTTCCGGATTTATCAATGCATTTTACGGTTGTCCTGGTGTATTTCAAATTGGCAGTATTGTAGTTACTATACCCACCAATATAGCAGAGCAGCCGTTGGATTATTCTGGTCAGTGATGGCCCAAATTCTATAACAATCCTAGAATTACGAAATAGAGATCCACTGACCCTCGAGAAATTAGCAATTTACATTATAGGACTGAATGCACCCAAACCCAGCGTAATGTAGTAGTTGGACTAGTTTGCTTACAGATAATGTAAATTCGGAGGGGATTCTAGAATAACTTATGTATTATGCGTTTATGACTAGTGACAGTTACAATTGACAGTACGGCATTTAGTCCATCTTCTAACAAATCGCTATTGCCGTTGTATTGTTCTGTTCATTGTTGATGTATGCTGCACAGAAACTCTAGGACGAGACATGCAGATAGTTTATCCATCGAGATATTAATAAATCACAACGCAGCATTGAGTACAGCCATCACCACAAAATTGTAGCCGTCGAATGAGTTTGTTGACAGACGTCGAAAATTCGAAAGAAATTCTGGCATATTCAATGTACATTATAGTTAGGGCTTCAGTTATCTCCAATAGACAGTAAGATACATATTACGCCCACCAACATATCACTGCAGCAGTTGCATAAGGCTCTCCAATGAGAATATAAGACCTATAAAATTTCGTGAATAACAAAGTACAGATCCCCTGTCCCTCGAGATGCCAACAATTTACCACACAGTACTGAGATACCCTACCATCACAGTAATGTTGCCGTTGGAGCACTTTGTGCAATGATAGTGTTAATTCGACTGTGATTCCAGTATAACATATGCATTGTCCGGCTGTGTTTAGTGATATTTTCAATTGAGAGTAGGGTGTATTGTACGACTTCCAAGAGATCACTGTTGCAAATGGATCTACCTGTTCACTGAAGACTTATATTCCACAGGAATTCTAGAACTGGAAATGCAGATACTTTATCCCTCTACACATTAACAAATGACAACACAGTTCTGAGTATAGCCATCATCACATTTGAATAGCCTTGACCACTGACGTTGTAAATTCCAAAGCAATTCTAGAATAATCAATGTATGGTACTATCATGGCTTGGACATTTCCAGTTCACAGTACGGTACATATTACATCCACCAATATAGCGCTGTTGCCGTTCGATTAACCTATTCAGTGACGATCTAGGTTCCATGACAATACTAGAATGGCAATATACAGATATATTATCCCTCGCGAAATTAACAATTGACATCACACTTCTGAGTACTGCTATCACCACAGTAATGTTGCCATTGGGACTTGTTGTCCGCTGATGACATGAATTCCGAAGAAATTCCGGAATAACCAATGTATAATGCGGTTATGGCTGGAGACATTTCCAGCTGACAGCACTGAAATCGGCACATCCACAAATAAAACGACGTAGCGGCTAGATTAGTCTGTTCAATGAAGCATACATTGGTTACTCCAGACTTATTTTGGAACTGACATTATCAGTGAATGACGTTATAAGGCCGTTACAGTACTGTGATGACAGATGTGTACAGTACTGTGTCGTCAGTCGTTAGCATCTCGAGGGACGGATTTTCTGTACTTTGTCATTCTAGAATTGTTCCATAATTTAATTCACCATTGAGCAGATTAATCCAACCTCTACCGCGCTGTGTTGGTGGATGTAATAAGTACCGTACGCCCAATCCTCTGTATCTCTAGCAACTTCCGTAACATACATTGACTTCTTTAGAATTGCATTGAAATTTACGTCATCAGTGAACAATGTATTCCAACGTCTACGTTACTGTGATGACGACTGTAATCAGTACCGTGTTGTCAATTGTTAATATCGCGAGGGTCAGTGGACCAGTGTTTTGTCATTCCAGAGTTGTTATAGTGTTTAGATCATAATTGAATATGTTAATCCACATTAAAGCAGTGATATGTTGCTGGATATAATAAGTACTGTAACGCCAATTTTAAGTACATCAAGCCAAAACCTTTATATACATTGTTTACTCCAGAATTGATTTAGAATTTACAACTTGAGCGTACAAGGTAGTCCAACGGCTACACTACTGCGATGATGGCTGTTCTCAGCATTGTGTTGTAAATTAATAATATCCGGAGGGATTATGGGTCTGTCCTCTGACATTCTAGGACGGCTGTATAACCTATATCATCATTCAGCAGATTAATACAGCGGCTGCAGTGCTCTGCTGGCAGATGTGCGTAGTCCCGCACTGTCAATTGTGAGTATCTCCAGCCATAACCGTACAATACACTGACTAACATCGAAATGCTTTGGAATTTATATTAACACTAGACAACGTTATTCAACCGTTACTATACTGTCAAGTTGGCTGTACTCAGTACTATGTTGTCAATTATTTGTAACGCGGGGGATGATAGACGTGCACTTCTCGCTCTAAAATTTCTGTCGAGAATACCATATCTCCGACCAACTTAAACAAAAGCCAGCAGTGCTCTGTTCGGAGATGTGCTAATTACCGAACCGTGAATTCTAAACATCACTAGCCATGACAGATGAATACATATTTTATTCCAGAGTTGCTTAGGAATTCACATCATCACAGAAAAAATTTATTCCAACGCCTACACTACTGTGATGATGGCTGTAATCGGTGGTGTGTTGACAATTGTTCATATCTCGAGGGTCAGTGGATCTGTATCTTGACACTCTAGGAATGTTACATAATTTAAATCGTAACTGGACAGAATAATCCAGCCGCTACAATGATATATTTGAGGTTGTAACGACTACCGCGCGGTTTCTCTTGTATGTTTCAAGCCAAAACCGTTATATGCATTGTTTATTCCAGAATTGATTTGAAATTTACATCGTAAGTTAACAGAGCGACACGACGCCCACACTGCTGTGGTCATGGCTGTACTCAGTACCATGATGTGAATTGTTAATATCTCGGGGGATAATGGATTTGTCTTTTGTCCATTTAGAACGGCTGTAGGATCGAAACCATCATTGAACATATTAATTCAGCGGCTGCAGTGCTCTGTTTGTATATGTAATGGATGCCGTACTGTCAATTGTAAATATCACCAGTCGCAACCGCGCTATAAGTTGGTTATTTTAGAATCACCTTCGAAATTGCATTATCAGCGAACAAGGTAGTGCAGCGGCTACACGAATGTGGTGCTGATTGTTATCAGTACTTCTCTGCAAATTGCTAGTATCTCGAGGGTCAGTGGAATTGTATATTTGTCATTCTAGATTTGTTACAGAATTTAAATCGCCTTTTAGCAGGATAATCCAGCGGCTACAGTGCTATATTTGCGGACGTAATAAGCACCGTACCTCAAGCCATAACCGTAGCATACGTTGATCTTTCTACAATTGCATTTCAATTTACGTCATCAGTGTGCAAAGTTACTCAACGGCTACACCTCTGCGACGATGGCTGTTCTCGAGTCTGTGATGTCAGTAGCCATTACCTCGAGCAATAATGGATCTGCCTTTTGACATCCTAGAATAGCTATAGAATTTAAATCATCGCTGAATACATTAACACAGCAGCTGCAGTATTCTGCTGGAAGATGTACTAGAAGCCGTAATACCAACTCTAATTATCACTAGACATATCGGCACTACGAATTGGTTATTCTAGAATAACTTCTGCATTTACATCATAAGCGAGAAAAGTACACCAACGGCTTCTTTACTGTGTTGACGGCAATAATCAGTACTGTGTCGTTAATTGTTAATGACTCGAGGAGCAGTGGATATGTATTTTGTCAATGTAGAATTGTCATATAACTTTTATCATCGCTGGACAGATTAATCCAACGACTGCTGTGACGCATTGGTGGATATAATAGGTACCGTACCGTCAAGTTTAGATATTTCTAGACATAACCGTAATTTACGCTGATAACACCGAAATTGCTTTTGAATTTACATCAGTGAAAAAGGTAGTCCACCGGCTACAGTATAGTTACAATGGCTGTACTCAGAACTGTGTTGTCATTTTTTAATATCTCGAGGGATAATGGATCTGCACATCTCGTTCTAGGATTGCTGCGGTATATACGTCATCGGTGAACATATTATTCCATTTGCTGTGGTGCTATATACGTGGATGTAACATGTACAGTGCAGTGAATTGGAAATGTCTCAAGCAGTAACCGTAATGTACAATGATTATACTAGAGTTGCTCTGGAATTTACATCGCCAGTGTATATAGTTATTGTACGGCCACAACAGGGTAATGATGGCAGTACTCGGAACTGTGTCCTCACTTGTTAATATCTCGAGGGATAATGGATATGCGTTTCTTGGTCTAGAATTTCTGTCGAATATGCATCACCAGTGAACAGACTAATCCAGCGCAACAGTGACCTATTGGAAGATGTACTATTTGCCGTACTTTCAATTCTAAGTAACACTGGCCACAACGGCATTATACATAGATCGTTAGAGAATTACGTTCGAATTTACTGCATCAGTGAACAATGCATCCCAACGGCTACACCTCTGTGACGATGGCTGTTCTCTGTACCGTGCTCTCAATTGTTAATATCTCAAGCAATAAGGGATCAGTTTTTTGTCATTCAATAATTTCTATGAAGACGAAATCATCTTTGAACAGAATAATACAGAGGATACAGTGCTACATTCCTGGATGTAGTATGTAACATACTGTCAATTGGAAATGCCTGAAGCCATAACCGTGATATACATTTATTATTTCAGAATTTCATTTGAACTTATATCATCAGTGGTCAATGTACACCAAAGTATAGATTACTGCGTTGGCTGCTGTAAAGGGTACTGAGTGCTCTATTGTTAACATCCTGAGGTTCTGTGGATCTGAATTTTGTCATTCTAGAATTGCTATATTACTAAAATCATCGTTGAACGGATCAATCCAGCGGCTACTCTGCTATATTCGAGGATGTAACAGCTACCTCACCGCCAATTGCATATATCTCAAGCCAAAAACGTGATATACATTAATAATTCCAGAATTGCTTTGGAATACTCATCATCAGAGAGCACATTAATCTAACTGCAACTATGATCTGTTGGAAGGTGTAGTAAATGCCGTACTGAAAATTGTAAATATCACTAGCCATAACCGCACTCTACATACATTGTTCTAATATTACCTTAGAACTTCTATCATCAGTGGACGAAGTAGCCAAAACGGAAACATTACTGTGATGGTGGATGTACTCAGTACCGTTTTGTCAATTGTTAATATTTAGAGGGATAATGGATCTGAAATCATCGTTCTAGAATTGATGGAGAGTATATAACTTGCGTGGCAAATTTAATCCAACGGTAACAGGGCTGTGTTGGCAGATGTAGTAGCTACCGTTCTGTGAATTCTAAACGTCACCCGACATAACCGCAGTATGTATTTGTTATTCCAGTATCACTTAGGAATTTACATCATCAGTGGACATAATAGTCCAACGCCTAAATTACTGTGATGCTAGCCGTATGAAGTACTGTGTTTCCAATTGTTAATAACTCGAGCGTCAGTGGATCTGTCTTCCATTCTAGAATTGTTATTGAATTTAAAGCCGCGGCTACAGTGGAGTATTGGGGGACGTAATAGGTACCGTAGGTTCAACTTTAAATATTTCAATACGTAACCGTAATATACATAGGTTATTCCTGAATGGCTTTGGAATTTACGTCATCAGTGAACAATGTAGTCCAACGGCTATATTACTGTGACGATGGATGTAATCAGTACTGTGTTGTCAACTGCTTATATCTCGCGGGAATGTGGATTTGCCTTTTGTCATTCAAGGATAACAGTACAATACGAATCATCATTGGACAGATTAACGGAGCGGCTCTAGTCATCTGCTGGTGGATGTACTAAGTACTGCGGTGTCAGCTGAAAATATCTGCAGCCGTGAGTGTACTATACATTTATTATTCTAGAATGCCGTTGGAATTTACATTGTCTGTGAACAATGTTTCTCATCTGTTACATTACTGTGGTATTGGCTGTACTCGGCACTGTGTTGTCAATTGTTAATATCTCGTGGAATAATGGATCTGCATATCTCATTCTAGAATTGGAGTGGAATATACATCATCGGTGAAGAGGTTAAGCCGACGGCAACAGTGCTCTGTTGGTAGACGTGCAAATTACCGCAGTGCGAATTGTAAATATCACCAGACGCATCCGCGCCAAACACTGGTTATTCTAGAATTACTTTAGAATTCCCATAATCTGTGAATAAAGTACACAAATTTCTATACAACCGTGATAATGGCGGTACTCAGTTCGTTGTTGCCTGTTGCTAATATTTCTTGGCTCAGTGGATCTGTATTCTGTCTTTCTAGAGTTTATACATAATTTAAATGATCATTGAACCGAGTATTCCGAAGGCTACTATTTTGTATTGGTGGATGTACTAAATACCGTACTCTCAATTGGAAGAATCTCAAGCCATAACCGTAATATACAATGATTATCCCAGAAATGCTGTGGAATTTACAACGTCAGTGGACAGAGTTATTGTACGCCTGAAATAGTGTGATGATAGCTGTACTCTACACTGCTATTTGTTAGCGTCTCGAGTGATGATGGGCCTGCATTCCTGGTTCCAGAATTGCAGTGGAATAAACATCATCAGAGAACTGATTTATTCAGCTGTAACAGCGATCTGTTGGATTATTCACTAGAAGCCGTACCGTCAACTGTGAATATCACTAGCCACATCCGTACTATACATAGGTTATCCAAGAATGACTTTGGAATATGCATCATCAGTGAATGAAGTATTTCAACGTATACATGACTGTGATGATTGCCGTACTCAGCACTGTGCTGTCATTTGTGAGTATCTCGAGGAATTGACCTTCATACCGCGTTCCAGAATTGCAATGGAGTATACGTCATCAGTGAACAGATTTCTTCATCCGCAGCCGTGATGTGCTGGAAGTCGTAATAGATGCCCTGCCCTCAATTGTAAATACACTAGCCATAACCGCACTCTACGCAGCTTATTCTAGTGCTACCTTTGACATTTGGTCATCAGTGAACAAAATAGTTCAACGGCTACATTACTCTGGTGGTGGCTGTGCTCAGTACTGTGTTGCAGCTGCTAATACCTCGAAGGTCAGAGGATCTGTACTTTGTTCTTCTAGAATTGTTCTCTAATCAAGATCATCATCGAAGAGGTTCATCCAAGGTCAGCAGGGCCATATCGGTGATGTAATATTTAACGTACTGTCAATTGAAGACCACTCATGCCATAACCGTGGTACGCATTGTTTACTCTGGAATTGCAGTGGAACTTACATAATCAGTGAACAAGGTAGTTCAATGGCTACAATACTGTGATCAGTATTGGCTGAACTCAGTACTGGGTTGACATCTTTTAATATCTCGAGGGCCAGTGTATCTATATTTTGTCGTTCGAGAATTTACATATTATTTATATCACCACTGAGCATGTTAGTCCAACGGTTACATTTCTATACTGGTGGATTTAATGAGTACCGTCCTGTCAATTGGAAATATTTCAAGCCATAACCGCAATATGCATTGATTATTCCTGAATTGCTTTGGAATTTACATCATCAACGTACATAGCTCTTCAACGGCTACAATAACGTGATGATGGCTGTACTGAGTACTGTGATGTCAAATGTTAATATCTCGAGGGATAATGGACTGTCAGCCCTCGTTCTAGAGTTGCTGTGGAACATAAAATATCAGCGAACAGATTAATCCAACGCCAACAGCGATCTGTTGGAAGATGCACTAAATGCCGTACTGCATTATACATAAGTTACTCTACATTCACTTTCGTAGTTACATTGTCAGTTAGCAAAGTAGACTAACTTCTCTACTACTGTATTCAGTACAGTGTTTCAAATTGCTAATATTTCGACCGTCAATGGATTTGTATTTTGTTACTCCAGAATTATTATAGAACTTAAATCGTCATCAAGCAGAATAATCCAGCGGCTGCTTTGATATATTTGTGTATGTAGTAAGGACCGCAAAGAAAGCTGGAAGTGTCTCATGACAAAATCATACTATAGAATGGTTATTCCAGAATTACATTGGAATGTTCATCATCGGCAAACAAGGTCACTCAACGACAACAAGACATTTATGATGGCTGTACTCAGTACTTGGTTGTCATTTGTTGGCACCTCGAGGGATAATGGAACGTCATTCCTGGCTCCAGAATTCCTGTGGCGCTTACGTCATCAGGTAGCGTATTAATTCGACGGTAACCATGATCTGTTGGGATACGTAATAAGTGCGGTACCGTCAAATGCAAATATCACTCGACATAAACACACTATACGCAGATCTCTCTAGAATCACATTCAAATTTACATCACCAGTGAACAAACTAGTCCAACGGTCACATTACATTGATGGGGTCTGTGCTCAGTACTGTGCTATCAATTGTTGATGTCTCGAGGGTCAGTGGTCCTGTATTTTGTCGCTCTAGAATTGTTATAGCATTTATATCATCATTGAAAAGATCAGTCCAACGGCAAAGGTGCTCTACCTGTAGATGTAATAAGAAATGAACTGTCAATTTGAAATGTCTCAAGCCATAATCGTATTATGCTTTGATTTTTCTGGAATTCATATGGATACACATTATCCGTGATCAAAGTGGCCCAGCAGCTGCATTACTGCGGTGATGGTTGTACTCAGTACTGTGTTGTCATTCGTTAATGACGCTTGGTGTAATGGATATTTATTTTGACATTCTAGAATTGTTATGTAATTTAAATTAACATTGAACCTATTAACCCAAAGGCAAATGTGCTCTGTTGAGGATGTACTAATCTCCGTACTGTTAATTTTAAACGTCACTAGCCACAACCGCACCATGCGTAGGTTATTCCGGATCCGCTTTCGAACTTTTATCATCAGTGACCAAAGTAATCCAACGGCTACATTACAACATTACCGCTATGATGGCTCTGCTCGGTGCTATGTCGACAATTGTTAATATATCGTGTGTCAGAGGATCTGTATTATGTCATTCTTGAATTGAATCACAATTGGACAAAGTAGTCAAACGGCTGCAGTACTGTGATGATGGCAATACTCAGTACATTGTTGTCAATTGTTGATATCTGGAGTGATCGTTGTTATGTATTTTGTCATTCTACAATTGGTATAGTGCCTAAACCATCATTGAACAGAATAACCCATCGGCAACTGAAGTATACAGGTGGATGTAACAGGTACCGTACTGTCAATTGGAAATGTCTCAAGACATGGGCGTAGTACATATTGGCTATTCCACAATTGATTTGGTATATACATCATCATTGAAGAAAGAATTCCAACGGTTTCAGTACAGTAAAGACTAATGTGTTCATTCCTATTTTGTCATTATCTTATATCTCGTGGGTCAATAGGCCTGCCTTTTTCATTCCATGATTGGTGCAGAATATGATCATCAGTGAACAGCCTAGTACAACTGCAACTGCGCTATGCCGGTGGATGCAATAAGTACGGCGCTGTTAACTCTAAATGTCCCTGGCTACAATCGTACTATACACTGGTTATCCTAGAATTGCTATGGAATATGCATCGTCAGCCAGGAATTGATCGAGCGTCTACAGGACTGCGGTGATGGTTGTACACAGTACTGTGTTGTCAGTTGCTTATATCTCTAGGTTATTTGACCAGTCTTTTCTCATTATGGAATTGTTGCGGAGTATGATACATCAGGGAGCAGATTATTCTATCTGCAACAGTGCTCTGTTGGTGGTGTAAGTAAGTGCGGTCATGTCTATTGTAAATATCACTAGTCATAACCGCCGTAAATATATATTATTCTATAATCACTTTCGGATTTATATCGTCGGCAAAGAAAGTAGTCAAACGGCTATATTACTGTCACGATGGCTATACTCAGCACTGTGTTGTTAAATGCTAATTTATCGAGGTACAGTGGAACATCACTCTTCTTTACATAATTGCTGTATAGTATATATATTCAGTGAACAGTCTAGTCAGGCGGCAACTGTGCTCCGTTCGTGGATGTTCGAATCACCGTACTTTGATTTCTATATATCACTGCACATAACCGCAGTATACATAAGTTCTTATGGGATCCTATTAGTATTTACATCGCCATGGAACAAGGTAGTGAAACGGCTACATTACCGTAATGATAGCAGTACTCATTGCTGTGCTTTCAATTGTTACTGCCTCTAGAGATGATAGATATGTCTTCTGTCATTCTAGAATGTCTATAAGAAACATACCATGATTGAACTTATTAATCAAGCGGCTGCAGTGCGCTGCTGATGGATGTACTGAGTACAGTACTGACAATTGTAAACACCTCTATCCATAACAGATTCATACATTGATTATTCTAGAATTGCTGTGGTATCTAAGTTATCTGTGGACATGTTTGTCCAACGTATACAGGGCTCTGTTGTGGGATTTCCTTAGTACGATGTTGTCAATTGTTAACATCCGGAGAGATAATGGGTCATCCTTTTGTCATACTTGAACTGCAGTACCATTTAAACCTTAGGTGAGTAAATTAATAACACGGCTGCATAAATTTAGTGATTGCTGTAGTCAGTGTAGTTTTGACAATTGCCAACATCTAGCACGATAATGTGCCAGTAGTTTGGCATTCCATAATTGCTTTAGAATTTAAATCATCTGTGAAGGAATTAATCCAGCGGAAACATTTCCCAGATGGTGCATGTTCCAAGAACCGTTCTGACACTTGTTGAGGTCTGTAGATATAACCGTACCATGCACTGATTATTCTAGAATGGCTGTTGAAGTTTAATCGTCAATGATATATTATTCCAACGGCTACAGCCTGCGGATGATGGCTGCACTTAGTGCAGTGTTGTCAATAGTTAATATCTCGAGCGGAAGTGAGTCTGTCCATTGTCCTTCCAGTATTACTATAGTATTACAACCATCAGCGTGCAGATTATTCCCACGGATGGAGTGCCGTGTTGGTGGAAGCATTAAGTACCTTACTGCCAATTGTAAATACATCCAGGCATGACTCATAGATACATTGGTTATTCCAAGGTTGCTGTGGAATTTAAGACATCAGTGAACGAATTATATCAACGTCTACAGAAATTTGATGTGGGCTCTATCCAGAACTTTGTTAACAATCGTTGATATCTCGAGCGATGGTTGATCAGCATGTGGTGGTCCTAGAATTGCGATGGAACTTAAATATTCAGTGATCATATTAATACAACAGCTACAGTGCTCTGTTGGTGGATGTACCAAGGGCTGCACTGTCAATTGTAAATATCTCAAGACACAACTGTACTACAATTGGTTACTCCAGAAATGATGGAGAATATATATCATCAGCTAGCAAATTAATCCTACTGCTACAATAATGTGATAATTGTTTCACTCAGTAGTGTGATGTCAGTTGTTAATATTTCGGCAGGTAATGGATCTGCCTTTTGCTATTCTAGAATGGCTATAGAATTTAAATCATCACTGAAAGAATTAATCTAATGGTTGGAGTGCTCTGTTGATGAATGATCTAAGGACCGTCGTGTCAAATGTAAGTATCCCTAGCCATAACTGGTGTATACATTGATTATACTAGATCTGCTGTGGAATATATTCCACCTGTGAAAATGTTAGCCCAACGGCTACTGTACTGTGTCCACGGCTACACTCAATACTTCTTTGTCAATCATGAATATCTCGAACGATAGCTGATCAGTACTTTGTCATCCTCGAGTTGCTGTAGAATTAGTGCCATCAGTGAACAGATTAATTACGGCTACAGGGCTCAGTTTGTGGGCGTACTATGTTTCGCACTGTCAATTGTAGGCATCACTTGTCACAACTGATCTATGCACGGATTATTCTACTACAGCTGTAGAATATATATCACCAGGGAGCAAATTACACCAAGCGCTGCGGTAATGTGATGAAGGCTCAACTCAGTATTGAGTTGTCAGTTGTCAATGTCTCAAGCGATAACGGATCGGCATTCGTCACTCTAGTTGAAATAATTTGTTTTCTGATGACTTAAATTCGACAGTAATCCTATAGTAATGAATATATAGAACAGGTTTGACAAGGTACATTCGCAGCTGGCCGTACGTTACCTAGTTCGTCCACGAACAGGTCACTGTATCCGATGGATTAATCTATGCACTGCGGATTTAAGCTCTTTACCAATGCTAGGATAATCACATGATAGATCAAATATGGGTAGTGACATTGACAAATGAATACACAATTTTAAGTGCAACCATCTCCACTATGCTATGGCCGTTGAAATAATCTACTTGCTGTTCATATAAATACTTCAGCAGCCGTGGTATAATGAATGGATGCAGCAATTGCCGGTGGAGCCATTGACATATATCTATCCTGTACTGAGCAAAACTATCATCAGTGTACAATATCGGTTTGAAAGATCTGGTCACTGATGATATAAGTTCTATTGCAACTCCGGAATGTCAAAAGGCATATTCATTATCTCCCGAGCCGTTGACAATTGACATTAGAGTACTGAGCACAGCCGGCCACACCGTACTGCAGCAGTTGGATTGCTTTTTTCGCTGGTGATTTAAATCCCGCAGCAAATCCAGAATTATCTGTATATGAATCTGTTATGGCTAGCGACATTTACAATTACCAGTACGGTACATAGAACATCAACCAACCGAGCACTGTAGCAGCTGGATTAGTGTGTTCACTGATGGCTTCAGTTCCACAGCAATTCTAGAATAATCAAGAAATGGATCAGTTATGGCGAGAGATGGATACAATTGATAGTATGGTACATAGTACATAAACAAGCAAAGCACATTTTCCGCGGGATTAAACAGTTCACTGATGATTTCAATACCACCGAAAATCTATAAACACAGAAGGCAGGTACATTACGGTTAGGGATAATAAAATTTGACGTAACAATTCCGAGTGCAGCCATCATCGCAGTACTGATACCGTTGGATTAATTTGTCCACTGATACTTTCAATTCCGCTCAAATTCCAAAATAATCAAAGCATGGATCAGTTATGGCTAGATATATTTACAATTGCTTGTACGATAGATAATATATCCACCATCAAAGCACAGTAGCCGTTGAATTAATCTGTTGACATATGATATCCATTCCACAGCAATTCTAAAATAATGAATGGCAGATCCGTTTTCGCTAGAGACATTAACATTTGACAAAACTGTACTGAGTACAGCCATTATCACAGTACTACACCCGCTGGATGAATTTGTTCAATGATGACTTCAATTCCACTGCAATTCTGGAATAATCAATGTGTACATCTATTGTGGTTACAGGCATTTATAATTCCAGGTAGGGTACAGGTTACAGCAACCTACACTGTACTGCAACCGCTGGATTGGTTTGTCCACTAGTGATTTAAATTCCACAGCTATTCGAGAATAATCAAAGTGTAGATAAATTACAGCCGTTGGATTAGTCTGTTCACTCATGATTTTGACTCCATTGCAATTCCTGTTCGATTAATTTATAGAGGATGTGTATGTAGAGGTATTGACAAGCAACCATACTGCACTAAATGCAGCAATCTATAAAATGCTATAGCCATATAATAAATCTGTTCGATGATCATCATAGTTCTTCAGCAATTGTAGAGTAGTCAATGAATAGAGCAACTGTCGCTAGTGATATTGATAATTGTCAATACAGTATCGTAGCCATCAACACAGCACAATAGCAGTTTGATTAATATTTTCACTAATGATGTAAAGTCTTTGGCAACTCTAGAATGACGAAATACATATCTATTATCGCTAGTGGCGGTAACAATTGACAATACAGTTCTACAAACAGCCACTATCATAGTACTGTAGCCATTATATTAATTTGCCGACCGATGAAATATACTACGCAGGAACGCTGGAATAATCAATGACTGAATCTGTTATGACTAGAGACACCTTCAATTGGCACTACGGTACTTACTACCGCCATGAGCCGATCACTGTTGCCGTTGGACTAATCTGTTGACAGATGGCTTGAATTCTGTGATAATCGTAGAATGAAGAACGACAAATGGACTGTCGCTCGTGATATTAACAGTCGGAAAGACAGTACTGATTACAGCCATCATCACGGTACTATAGGAGTTTGACTAAATTACTTACTGACGGTTCACGTTCCACAGATATTCTAGAATTATCAACGCATACTACGGTCACGGCTTGAGATATTAACAATTGACAGTACGCAACTTTGTGCATGCACCAACAGAGCACTGCAGCCGATAGTGTAATCTGTTCCGTGATGAGCTTGGCTTTATAGCAACTATAGAATGATCAATGGGTAGACCATATTGTATCTAGCAACACTTCGTCTATGCACTGATCATTCTAGATTTGCAACGGAATTTCTATGATCATTGAATAGATTGATTCAGTGGTTAAAGAGCTTTGCATATGCCTGTTCTCAGAGCTGCATTGTCATTTGCTATTATCTCTAACGATAATTGATCCATCCATTAATCATTCTGGAATTGTTATGTAATGTAATGACCATTGAACTGATTAGTGCAATGGCTATAGTCCTGCGTAGGTGCATAGACTCCGTAACGTAATGGCAGTTGCTAATATCTCTAGTCAGACTTGATGAATCCAATGAACATTGTGGACTTCTGACAGAATTTTCGTGATCAGTGCATAGACTATTAGAACGGCTATCGTCCAGTCTATATGCCTACACACATTACTGTATGGTCAAATGCTAATATCCCTGGCAACACTTGATCCATTTATTGAACATAATGGAATTGCTGTAAAATATAATGATGACTGCATAGAATAAACGTACAGCTATATTACTGTGTTGATGGTTGTCGGACACTATAGATGGCTATGCTCACTACTGTACGGCCAGTTCCGGATATCTGCCGCAATAACCGATCTTTCCGTTTTATATTCCAGATTTGCTACGGAATTTCGATGATCGGTGAATAGATTCATTCATCGTTAACATTACAGTGCCGATGGCAAAATACAGTAATGTATTGTCAAGTATTAATGTCTGGGCCTATAATTGAAACATCCACTGGACACTCTAGAATTGTTCTGGAATTTAGTAATCATTTCACAGATGAATCCAATGACAATATCTCAGTGTACGTGGAATACTGGAATTGCTCTAGAATTTAGAAGACCAGTGAATAGATTGATCCAATTGGAACAGCAGATTGTAGGAAGATATACTCAGTAACGTATTATCAATTGTTAATTTCTTTAGCGATATTTATGTATTTATCGCGCTAGGGTTGCCACAGAATATATATGATCACTGTATGGACTTGTACAATATCTACGGTACAGTGTACAGTGCCTATACTCTGGACCGTGTTGTCAATTGCTAATGTCTGCAACGATAATTTGTTTATCCATTGGCAATACTTCAATTGCTATAAAATTTATGTTAACGGTGCGTAGTCTAATCAAATGGCAACACTACACTGTAGACGGCATTACTCAATACTGTATCGTCATTTGTGAACATTTCCTGCGATAAATGATCTATCCACTGATCATTCTGGAACTGCTATGGAATAAAGTTTATTAATGTGTAGAATAATCAAATGGTTATCGAACTGCGTAGGTAGCTATACTGAGTACTGCATTATCTGAACTCAATTACTCTGGCGATAATTGGTCAGTACATTGACAATTCTAGTAGATCTATGGAATATACGTAATCAGCCAATAGATTAATACAGTGGCTATAGAAGTATGTTGGTTGATACTTCGTGTACTGTACTCTAAATTGTAAGTATCTCAAGCGGTAATAGATGTTTCCCCTGATCATTTTTGAATTGCTACAGAACATGAATGATTAGCGTATTCTCAAGCGGTAATAGATGTTTCCCCTGATCATTTTTGAATAGCTACAGAACATGAATGATTAGCGTGTAGATTAGCTGAATAGTAATAGCACTGCCAGTGTGATTAGATTCAGTAATGAATTGTTTATATCTGTAGCTGTAATTCATACATCCACTGATTATTCAGCAATTTCTATAGTATTTCACATTCAGTGAAGAGATTAATCGAATGGCAATGATGCTACTCGTTTGTACTTGGTGAATAAGTGAAGTCTGCTACGCTCTGCAGCACTTCGATGCATACTGAAATCCCCCGCTCATATTAGGTTAGGGATGGTAGTGCTTATAATGTTACGTCAGCTTGGAATAGGGTAGCAGTCTGCGTTATTCGCTACTATACGGTGGTTTTCGTCGTTTTACCACGTGCTGCTAGGTTTTGTTGGGTTACGATCGCTCGGATATGTTCTATTGTGGTAAGGTTGGGGTATGCAGCGATGGACATTGTTGGAACAGGAATCTGTGCAATTCGCTGCCACCAGTAGTCTTTGGCGCTTTACTGCGCTGTGCTATGCTCTGCTGTCCTTTGCTGCACTATGCCGCGCTCTGCTGTGGATAGGAGAGGTTAAGTAAGTTTGGGTTTGGAATCTGTCCTTTCGTTGGAATTCTCTGGCATTTGGCGCATATCTGTGCTCCCCTGCCATTTGCTGCGCTCTCCTGCGTTCTGCTGATCCATGCTGTAGTTAGGTTAGGGTGAGTAGTGTACGTTAGGGTAGTAAATGTCGGGCTTGGATTGGATACGTTAAGTTGGACTTCAAATATATGCTTTCGCCGCAATTCTATGGTTTTGGCGCACTACTGAACACTGCTGTGCTCTTCCGCGCTCTGCCTTGCCCATCTGCTGCTAGGTTATATGCGGCCGGGTAGGATACGTTTTACTAGGTTATTCTGTCTTATGTTAGGAGCCTGTGGTAACCACTGCAATTTGGTGGTTTCCGGCGTGTTACTGTGCCCTATTACGCTTCGCTTTGCTTTGATATGCCTAGGTTTGGTGATATTAGGCTAGGACAGGGACTAGTGTTATTAACTGACATACCGTTGTGTTCTGCGCTTTACTGTGCTCTGTTGATCTCTGCTACGCCCTGATTTGCTCTGCTACGCTTTCCTGTGCTTTGAGGCGTAGGAGCTTTTCCTCGGTGCAGTCTTGTCCATAACTCAGCTAGTCAGCGTTGTTCGGTGTTATCCCGCCCTCTAATGTGCCCTGCTACCATCTGCTTTGCTCCGCTTTGCTTAGGACAAGTGGGGAAGGAATCGCAAGATTTGGTTAGGTTAGTATGATTTCGGTGTTGTTAGGTAATGTAAGATTAGAGACTTGTGATATTACATGCTTTTTAGAGGCATCCTTAACCTGGCAGCGCCCCAATGCGCTCTGCTGTGGTTAGGTTGGTGAAGGTATAGTACATTAGACTTCGTAACATTGTGTTAGGTCTAGTTAGCTTAGGTTTTGTTTGTTCATGTTCGGGTAGGTATCTGTGCTCCATGCTGCATTCGGTGGTACGCGGCGCTTTGTGCTCTGCCTATGTGTGACACACCCTGCAGTCCTCTGTCTGGTATCTGTGCTCCATGCTGCATTCGGTGGTACGCGGCGCTTTGTGCTCTGCCTATGTGTGACATACCCTGCAGTCCTCTGTCTTCGTTAGTATATTTAAGATGGATTAGGGCAGGTAAAGTGTGGTTAGGCTGGGATGGTATAGGAATCTGTGCTACTCGCTGCTGTTCGTTGGTATTTTGCGTTTTGATGTGACCTGCTGGATTATCCTGCGATGTGCTCTGCTCCGTTGCGTGTAGGTTAGGTATGGCAGAGTAGTTGATGTTGAGTTAGGGCACATTATGTTTCATTATGTTGGGTTGGACTACCAAACGCGGTTGCGTTCGGCGCCTTCCCACGAAAAATGGCGGAGAAGAGGGTGAATGGGCAGACTGACGGGGTACGCAATCATCTTTCTCTTTTCATCAGTGCAACTACACTTTAGCCACGTCTTCTAGTGTCAATTTTCATCGCCCCTTTTCCTGAAACCGCTCGTCGTTCCGTTATGCGTTGCTCCTCGCGAATCGACAATATCTCCGTCGACTTCACAACATCCCAAAACACTCCATCCAGCCAATTAAATAGTAGTTGCTGCACAAGATTCACGCTTCATTCTCCATCGCCATCCTGACGGGGGCACCGAGATATCACGACGGATTCGGGAAACGGGATGGCATATGAATACTGTATAACGATGAAATTTTGGACCCGCCTTAACTAATGCCTTCATTCTGGGCTGTGGCTGTTGACAATCGTGGAGGAAGTAGTCTTAACTACGGACAAGTGTTGTGTCACAGTACGCGACAAAATAACTTCACCGCCTGCCGTCTTCAATATCCCTTATATCGAAATTCATTGTGCATACTTGTCACATACGTATTTGCTTAGTGTCTTCAGTCTATAACACCGCAAGCGAACATTAAATAGCGTCTAAAATTCTTTCCACACACTTTACCAGTTTATGTGAAAAATCGCGGCAAAGCAATATTGCATTATGGTTGTATCAAGAAAGAAGATGGTCAAGGAGGATAGGATTTTCAAATGTATCCCTATTAAAATATTTTACAATTCTATGTCACGAATCCGAATTCAGTAGCCATACTCTTTGCCATGTCAGGTTCATGAAATAAATAAATGAAGGTAGTAGATCCTTGCTATTTTTACTTCTATCGTTGGCAAATGTACTAAAAACTGTAAGAGAATCTTCAAAGTTTCTATTAATTCCTTTGTGTAATGCTAACGTCCACCGTACAATCAAATCTGTCCATAATCAAAAATAATTTTATTTTACCGACATTTACCGCTCTGAAGCTGCTCGAAAAACATTGAAAATTATAGAGTGTACTATCATTTTACCGCATAGTGTAGTCATGGCTGCATTATTTCGTGAATAATTTCGATCTCTTCTATATCTAGGATGGGAGTTAATAGGTAGATACGTGTTGCTAGTAATATTCCACTTTAGTTATATATACTATGGTTCTTTATTGGTTTCATACAAACAACTTCGTCATTTGTTGTGCCTAAGATGAATATTTACATATAGATATAGGATTGGATTAGGCCAAATTTTGCTGTGTATTTTCGCGTATAAGTAATATTTAATTTTACCTGCATTGATATGTACGCAGTGGTCAGAATGAAGCCGATTCTTCATTCTGAATTAAAAATATTCTCGGGGAATAGAATGATTTAGATAATGCCTTGGAATGTTATTGCTGGGTATCATTCAATGTATAAGTCGCCATTGACAATCATTGAGGTATTTCTCAAAGCGATGTGGTTACCTTGGATTACCATTTTATATCATAGTATGTTGATTTGTAACAAATACTGAGGGTTATGGAATTTCGTTATGTAAATATGAACGCAAGGAGGTGGTAGCATTTTAAATTTCGTAGAATTACATATTTCCCTGCTTCTTTCATTGCAACAATGGATTGCAGTAGAATCCAAACTAATTCGGGTGTGATTGTTTGAATTCAACCTAAGCTATATACATCGGAAGAATTCTACTTACGAGTGGTTTTATTGAGGGCTTTATTATACCATTACAGTACTTCTATTCCTTTTTAATCTATTTACAATAGTTTGTGAATATGGCATATCTCTTTATTTCAGTCGTTAATTCGACATACCTGCCTCTTTAATCTTGCTCCGCAGTAGACTGATTTCACATCATATCCTATAACTATTAAATTAGCAAGCAAAGTTTGAAGAGGAAAGTTTCTTCTAATATATACAAGGGTAAAGAATAAAAACGAAATATCGTTACTACAACGAATTTCAAAGACAACGAAAAATCGGGGATAAACTATCGCCCACGATCACGTGTATACAGCTTCAGCCACGAAATTTTTGAACACGACATAAGATCGTAGGACAGACATCTGACACTCGAATTACGGCAGGAAATTTAATGGAAAATATTTCTAGCACGAAGAGGCGATCGCGGTGGATGAATTAGTGCAAGGGAATGTTGGCCATAATATTAGAGGCGGAGTGGACGAAATGAAGTGTGGTGCACGGTGAATCGGCTTGGCGCACGTGAAACATTTGCTAATGAAGTACTAACTACACCCATCGCGTGCTATGGCCCGAGCTAGACCAGAGATAGCGCTCATTCTTTCGATTCCCATGTGTATGTATAAGTGTGTGCAATACATTTCCTCCCTTTTGCAACGTCGTCCAATCTTTGTAGGCCTCCCTTTCCCTTTCTGTTTTTCCCTATGAAACCAAATGGCCATAACACGTACACGTGACAGAGAATAGCCGGAAATAATCACGAGAATCGATGTGCGCAAGCATACAAGTGAAAGGATCTAATATTCCTTGCGCCTTCTTTTCCAAGTGTTTCATAATACGTAGGTGTTAATGCGAATTTGGCAACGAAGCGCGTGTGAGTGCTGCAGGTATGAATGCATATGTGAAAAGCAACATCTGCCACCATTTTAAGTTGTCATTTACGTAGAAATCTTGGGAATATTTTATAGGGCAGAAGATAGGATATAGTACCGGATTTTGTACGGTATAAACTATTTGGATTAGATTATGTGCATAAAGACAGAAAGCTTGATAGAATTAGTATAGTAGGTATAGTACATACATTTGTACATAAAAT